>NW_023595341.1:84515-144563 GCF_014839805.1 Manduca sexta | reverse complement strand
GGAATTGACGAGAATCATGATTCGGATATTATTTTGTGTTGTAATTTTATTTTATGAACATGTTTTGGATATTATTTTGTGTTGTAATTTTATTTTATGAACATGTTTTGGATATTATTATGTGAGGTAGATTTTTTATTCATCTTCTTTTATATTATGGCTGTCGCCGTTTATTTATCGATAATTTTGGAAATGTCGAGTATAGTAATAGCAGATACAAAAGAGATTAAAAAATCAGGTACTCAAAAAAACTCCGAAGAAAGATTTTTTTTTCTGAATATGCAGCAGTTTCTCATTAGATAGAAAGCCACGTTTGAAACGTCATCTTGATTGATACATACATTAGATACAAATATACAAATTGCTGCCATGTACGCGCAATAATTACATAGCACACAACATTATTGACTATGTGCTACAAGTAAATTTTATTTAACAGTTATCGTATTAAAATAGCCAATGTAGATAGTACTCGATTATTGCCATTTATTAGGAATCATAGATTAGAGTGACTTGTCTTTGGTCGACTTATACATTTATATGTCGAGTAGCATTACTCAGAAGTTGTTAAACATGCTTTGATCGTTTAGTTCCAAATACTCACTTATAAGATTGCTGACGTAATTCCTGGTGGGGTGTATTGTCGTGGAAGCAGTGTGCAAAGGTTCCGTGGGCGCTGTGGTCGTGAACTCCGTTGTTGTTTTGTGCGGACCTTTCTCTGTAACAGGCAGACGTCGTCATGTCGTCATATTTTTTTACAATATGTAAAATATAAGTAGGTATGTGATTTAATAAAATTGTATATGTCTCTTAGATTCAGTGACCAGATTTTAAAATTGACTGAATCGATTTTGACGAGTTTTTTATTGACAGGTCTCTGTCAAAAGAGAGGAATGCAGTCCAAATCAAACTACATCTCAATTTAGGGTATTTAAACAACATTCATTAGTAAAAATAATCTTACCTTTGACAGATTTTTTAGTTTGTTGTGACGGTTTCAAATTCTGTAACAACAAAAAACACGATATAAATTCTCTTCACAGGACCATTAAATAACAAAGAAATAAAATGTAAGTATAGAGTAAAGAAATATAGAGAACAATATATAATACTACTTACTTGTATATGATTGTGGTCAGGCGGTGCTCCGTTGATTTTACTGTAATGCGGGTAGGTCGATAATTTGTCGTGCATTCGAAACTCTTTCATTGATATCAACTCCTGATGCTCTCTGAAGTATAGCGCCGACATCACCACGAGACTGAAATTAAATTATCATTACTCTCCATCATTATCATTACCCTGGAATGATTCCATTTTAGAAGTTCAATATTGAAGAAAAGATTTGCCTTTGTTTTTGCTCTTTTAGTCTTTTAGAGGGCTATTATATCGTGTGGGATTTGTTTCTTTTATATTTATTTGTAGTTAAATTTAGATTAATAATTTTAAATTTATTCGTATGTCATCAATGTAATGAAAATTTATTATTTATTAATTGAAATATATTACTTGATCTTCAACGAGTATCAAACGACCCGCAGCCTAATCTATATTCAAATAAAGTAGATAATCATAAACAACACCCATAATTTCGTACATGAAATAAACATAAAAATAACTCACCAAACAGCCATGATGAAAATCAATATAGTGATGACAATTTGTAAGAATTTATTCGATATCAATTCACTACTGGCATCCCCGTAGTCTTTGCGGCAACAGAACCGCAGTTTACTGTTGCCATACGAGAAATCATCGTCGCTCCTCAACCATAGACAAGTGTCTTTCTTCTTCGATAAAGTGCTAAAATTCTCTTCTGGCAACTCTTTCGTGTCAACATAATTTGGATTGTCTAAATTTTCCAGATTCTCCGGCTTTTTGGAATGATATCTGACACATGTTTTATTGTAGTTGTAATATTTCCCGTATTTCGAGTAGTTTCCGTGGCAGTTCTTGCACTGTTTTCGCGTGTATTTCGGGGAGTTGTGGTTCATTTTGTGGCAACACTCGTGCTTTCGAATGCTGCGCGCGATGTCTCTAATTTGGTCAATGGACACGTTGTCGTTGTACAGGGATTTTGAGGAGTTTGACATGGCGGAGTAACGGGAATCTAAAATAGATGTTAATCGATTAGTGCATCCGCGTTTTACCGAGCTTTTATTCGTCTTTACATGTAATAGATATTATAGCTAAATAAATATAGGCGCACGACCTAATCTTTCAAGGAAAAATTCGTAAGTTTATGTTGAATGTTTTGCTCTATCGATTAGAGATGCATCAGATTATGTGCATTTCTGCCCAGTCTGATACATCTGGCGCAAACTATTTTCTCATAGGCTAATATATTTTTATGGGTGACAAGAAATTGCAGAAGTGTTCGAGTTGGCAAGCTTCATACCCTTATACGAGGTACAATTAAATAAATGAGTACTAAATACTTGATCAGGCCTTTCAAACTCACCATTGCTGACACTAGACCGAGAGCTATCACGTCTTTGTAACACGCTGATTTTGCAGAGCTTCTTATTGATTTTTTCTAATTGATCAATGCGGGACTCCAGGTTGCCCGTCACTTTGCACAATTCCTTCACAGCGCCGAGGTTCTCCATGAAGATGCGGTCCTGGGGAGGATTGATGTTTTTTATTTGTTTGTAATAGCTTTAGTTGCGTAGTAGTGTAAATGAGGAAGATTTGACGATACCAGTAGCAAGCAAGAAGAGGTAGATTTTTATCTATACAAGGTTCTGTTAAAATATCTGTATAGATAATTGAATTATTAATTTAGGAGAAGTATTGAGAATAAAATTTTCGACAAAAAAAATGACTACGGAGGGATTTTTAAAATTTAATTTAAATTGAATTTCTTTTCCAAATCGAAAATAGAATAGAAAATAAATCGATTTGCTAGTTTAAAATTAAAGATAAATTTTATTCTAAGCTAAAAGTAGAATATTTTTAGTATAAGGTCCGACAGTTGAGTGTGCATTACCTTGTTGACGACGAGGAACTTGGGTATGGTGTCTCCGTTGGGCAGCGTGACGTCGCCCGCCTCCTTGACGGCGTCGGGCAGCACGGCGCGCAGCTCCTGCGCCAGCACGCCCGTGTCGCGCGCCGGCGCCGCGCCGCGCGGGTCGTAGCCCAGCAGCCCCGAGTGCGCCGCGAACGTCGCGTCGTACGCGAACCTGCGCACGCGCACTCTATACTACCTTCCCTGATCCATTACGGTGCGCGTGAGCAGCATGAACACGCACACTACGATCGATAACATCAAGGAAAGTCCTTGGATCAGTCCCCTTACCTCACGATACCTCGCAGCACCTCACTGCACTTGATTGTAAGTGGAGTGCATTTCAACAATGTATCAAAAAAAAACATAGTTCATTTTATCTACGAACACGCACCCCACCTCCTTTTAGACACCGCTGTTCAAAAAGTGGTGGGGCGCGTCTTCGTGGATGAAATTAACTATACTTATTTTTTGGTAGATTGTTGAAATATACTCCACTTACCATCAGGTGCAGTGGGGACATTTAGTCATGCTAATAAATAGAAATACTCACTTGACAACCCGTATGCTCTGCACATTTCGCAACTGCTGCGCAGTGTCTAGCTCCTCGATGTTGTGTTTGGCCCTCGCGTCTGATGGATGCAGTATGTGCCCCATTACTTTCAGGTTACCTGGTCAAGGAAATTTACGATTGTGTTAATACTGGACTCAGATATTCCATGGGATGAGTAAATCTTCATAATAATAGAGGATGGAGTATGCTCTAAAAAGATATCTTCTACATTATTAAAACATAGACCTCTAAGTGTAGAAAATAGTAATTGAAAAGTGGATATATTTTATGTTCCTATCAATCTTATTATATCTACGGAAGGGTATTAATATTCCCTTTTTTTTCTTTATTTAAGGAGCTTGGTCGTTATTTCACGACTATGTCGCTCCGTACGTTTGCTTTTACCGTTACCTACTCACTTTTCATGCTAACAAAATATTTTTTTAATAAAGCCCTAGCCCCTTCCAATACTGGAACCGACAAAAAACTATTAATACTGCCCTCATTCAAGCTCAAAGTATACGGTCCACTCCAACAAAGCATGATGTACGTCATCTCTTACTCCACGGAGCAATTTGGGAATAAACTCTTCACTACATAGTATAAAACAAAGTCGCTTTCTCTGTCCCTATGTGTGCTTAAATCTTTAAAACTACTTTACTTACTTTACTTAACTACTAGTTTTTTTTTAATAGATAGAATGATTCAAGAGGAAGGTTTATATCTATACTATTATATAAAGCTGAAGAGTTTGTTTGTTTGTTTGAACGCGCTAATCTCAGGAACTACCGGTCCAAACTGAAAAATTCTTTTTGCGTTGAATAGCCCTTTGTTCGTGGAGTGCTATAGGCTATATATCATCACGCTATACCCAATAGGAGCGGAGCAGTAATGGCTAATCTCAGGAACTACCGGTCCAAACTGAAAAATTATTTATGTGTTGAATAGTCCTTTGTTTGTGGAGTGCTCAATGTTATATATCATCACGCTATGACCAATAGGAGCGGAGCAGTAATGGCTAATCTCAGGAACTACCAGTTTGAACTGAAAAATTCGTTTTGTGTTGGATAGCCCTTTATTTATGGAGCGCTATAGGCTATATATCATCACGCTATGGCCAATAGGAGCGGAGCAGTAATGAAACATGTTGCAAAAACGGGGAATAATTATTAGTTTTGAGAGCTTCCGTTGCGTGCGCTGCGTAAACGGTTAAAGTTATGCAACAATGATGTATAACGGGACTGTTCCTCTTAAAAAGTTCTAAAAAATATATTATAAAACAAAGTCCCCCGCTGCATCTGTCTGCCTGAACGTGTTAAACTCAAAAACTACCCAACGTATTAAGATGAAATTTGGTATGGAGACAGTTTGGGACCCTGGGAAGAACATAGGCTCCCGGGAAACTACTACTTTTATAACGGAAAACTTTAGTCTGAAAAACTTTATAACGCGGGCGGAGCCGCGGGCAAAAGCTAGTATATAATAATAACATCCATTAAATAGTGGAGAAATAAAGTTATTTTGTTATGTTATACCCGTGCGAAGCCAGAGCAGGCCGCTATGTTTTCATATACAACGTTCACAGTTTTTCTGTAGTGTATTTAGTATCAGCATTGCACCCGTGCGAAGCCGGGGCGGGTCGCTAGTATTGCTAGAAAATGTATGACTCACCGTTAACAACACAAGACTCGTCCGGCCTGTCCGTGTTGATGCCGACTCTACCGTTGAAGTGGACGCTGTTCTCCGATACTCCTCGCTGCCACCAGCTCTCAGAGCAGTCGGATTCAAACTGTCCAGGGTTTGAAGCCTAGAAGGGGAATGAAACCGTAGAAATAAGCGTAATGTTTTTGCTGTGGATTAACGTTCAATTTTGATTCGTTGAGGATAATAATGACGCTATCGAAGTTGACATAAATTTTGAATGTTGAAGTACAAAATACTTAAGAACCAGCAAGAGTATCTACATGAAATCTGAACCTTATACAATTTTAATTAAGATGATTTTACTGACCTTGAGGATTTTTCGAGGGTGTGTGAAGTCTACCAAGCCGCATTGGGCCAGCGTGGTGGACTAAGGCCTAATCCCTCTCAGAAGTAGAGGAGGCCCGTGCTCAGCAGTGGGCAAGTATATAATACACGGCTGATATTATTATTATTACTGACCCTAACGATGATCCGGTCGCTCGCATGCGCCACAACCATGTGATCGGCATGCGAGGAGTGCGCCTTCAATGCCACCACCAGTTGAAAGTGTCGTTGGTCTGGATTCGGCCTGCCCTTCTTCCTCATGTTATTATTTGTGGTTTCGGCGAAGTGTAGCCTCCCAACGGTGACTTTAGCGCCTTCTCGACGGATTTCCACGCTGCAAACAGTTTTTTATGAGTCACCGGTGATATGTATGGTGATATATTGACTTATAACGAAAATATTAACACGTAATTTATTGCGTTGTGATTTTGACGTCTGTCTATAGTATTTTCAAGTTTGATCACCGGTGATTCACGACATGGAACATTAGTTTGCGTTTTGAATATACGAGTAACATTGTAAACTATATGTATTGGTATTAACTTACGGCACTGGATGAAATGGTTTCTTTGTTCTGTCCGATTGACTCTGCTCTACTCTTACTTCTTGACTGGGGTCTTCAGCCTGTGACAAATTAAGTATATACATTTTAATTGACAAATTATACATACTTAAAAAAAATAAGTTGTAAATATGGTTATATTGTCTTTGTATCTCTTATAACCGATGGACGCAATGCGACAAATACTTCATAAACTCGCAAGCAAATATTAATCGTGTCAAGTAAGATGTAAGCAATAAGGAAGAATGTAAAGTTGTTTCAATAGATAGACGTGAACCGCCCCATACTATACAAAAACATTTACTAAATGCTACTCCACCTTGACTCCATAAAAATGTAGACAGAAGTTATTTATCTTCTTGAACCCGTCTGTAGTCTTCACATAATGAGGATCCCCCTGCACCTGGATCTGGCAGGTCACCTGGAAATGGTTCTTCTTCTGGCAGACGAACGCCTCGTCTATTTGTGAGTAGTTGAACCCTTTATCCGCTCCAACCACGTATGAGGGCGTTTGTCTGAGGAAGATGAGATGAGAATTTAGGAAATTGGCTTTTATGGTTGTTCTAGGACGAGGTACTTAAGGTTATAGCTTAAGGTCCATTTTTCATACATTTTGTTTCACCTTAAATCTGGGTAACTAAACAAGTATTGACAAGTAAAGAATTTAAATTCACGTCTAGCTAGTGATTAGTTCTCGCAGTTGAAAGAAAAACGTAAAAATAATTAATATGCATGGATATTTCGGCCTTTAAAATTTAATACGACGAAATTTTAAAGGCCGAAATATCCATGCATATTGATAGACGTGAATTTAAATTCTTTACTTGTCAATACTTGTTTAGTTACCCAGATTTAAGGTGAAACAAAATGTATGAAAAATGGACCTTAAGCTATAACCTTAATATGGTTTTGATAAATGTGGGTGCCAACATAAACTGTTCGGTTTATATGTATAATGCCATCTTTTGCTCCCGCGTTCGCTCACGTGACCGAGATTTATTTAGGGTAAAAACCAAGTTATATTATTATCCGATATAGAAAGTAACGTCTTTTCAAGGTCTCAAACTATCTCCATAATATGTAGTTATGTGTTAATACAAATCACTAACTATTTGGATTATAACTTTCTCGCCTTATAATAAGTATGTAATGGAGAATCTGTGTTTATGTTTTGGGATTCAAGAGCCCATTTCGATTAAAATCTACCAAGATGTGATAAAATAGGTTCTTACTTCTTAGTGTAAGATTCAATTTTTGCAGTTATTTAATATTTTCCCACGAATTTGCTGCTTTTATTTTCTCTACACAGGCTCGCTGTATACTTGAAGTTTTACTTCAATTGTTATGGACAGAAGATAAACTAAACAATATCCGAATCGTAAAAGTAATTAATTCAAAACACGTACGAATCGAAAGAAACGGAATTACCAAACGCATTATCCTGTTTTGTTTACTGCGAAATGTAGAATTTTACAACCTTTAACGAAATTTTTATAAAACTCAATAGTCGGCTATATCTATATTTAGAATATATTGTGCTAAATCCATTCTGAGAGCCATTGATGTATATTCTATAGACACGAACAGTACAATGTCAGCAAAGGTGAAGACGAGTATATGGTTTCATTTAGTATCGCAAGCTCAAAGTGGCCCTGTATATAGTCGTTGTCGGATGGTACTCGCTATTTGTGTTCAATGTAAAATAACACCAAATCGGGTACAGAACAGTAGCCAGGGGGAAATAGTTTAAAAACCCGAGGCAAAAAAACAAATGCCTTGGTTAGCATATCGCCCGAAAACAACTAAGACAAACGTAAACCTAAAAGGGAAGCCGGTAGGAATCGGGGATGTACGCTTTGCCAATGATACAGAAAGTAGATACTGTTATTGTATTATACGACATTGCGTTGATTACCGTATCATGTTGAATTAATTTACATATGACTATAAAACGGAAATGTAAGTTTCCTTACTCCTAGCACGACATTCGAGTTACTGATTGTAGTAAAAACAAATTTTATTTTTGTGACACGCTAGAATCATCATGATCGAACTGGCCGGTATAATGTGACCCTGCTGTCGTTATGCTGGGTGATCCAATATTCCATTCGCCGGATTCTCCCGGTGCTTACAGCAAGGAAACATTAAAAAAAACTACTGGCCGGTATAATTATTGTACCAATTTGCGCGAGGTTATCATCCCCCATCATTCGACTTCTATCTGGACTCTACACTACTAACCATCAGGTAACAAAAAAGAAAATGAAATTGTGTCGCAGCCTGATTGAAATAAAAAAGCTTTCCAATTATACTCACAACGGCTTCAAATTCCCATCATACAGCATGTGCCAAGCGGTTTGCTGGAAGGGGGCGAATCTGATGCACTGGAGGGGGGCGTCGTCTCCCGCCTCGGATCCGTCCACTGATGGAGGGGCCCTGGCCACGTGGGTCGTGCTCTCCGGTGACAGTGCCGCTGCAACAGATAGGATGTTGAAGTCTGTATGAAGAACGATCCTAGAACGTGACTTGGGAAAACTGATTATAATCCTTCCAGCAATCATAATCTGAGTTAAGCCTTCATGTCCTATTAGAGCAAAAATTCAATTACAAAAGTCTATTATATATCTTGAATGTATTCCCGTTCATTAATGTAGTAGTTGAACAGCGAAACGTGATTATGAACGCAAAATTAATCAGAGAAGTCAGGACCATCTACATCCTTGTTACGTTGTAAAGAAGTCACATTTGAAAATTTTAGATTTAGTCCATGACCTTGTTTTATTGATATGCCTATAAAAGTAAGATAAATCGTCACCTGGCTCACATTTCACTTGCGAATTGCTATCCAGCTTCCTCTTCTTACCGCTGCTCTCCTGCACAGGGTAGACAGGAGCAATCGTCTCCTGTCCCAAGGACACCAGCTGCGACCCCATCGCCTCCAACTCCGGCATGTCCACCCTCATCCCGTACCTATTTTGGTACATAGGATCGATTATATCATGGCGGACTTGCCTCATGCCCAAATCGACTATCCCATCTTGGGGTAACACAACAACTTCACCCAAATTGTTCTCTATGTTGTCTGATTTAAGTTCTTCGTAGATGTACTCCCCGTTCTGCTGGAGTATCTCGTGGGGCGGTATGTGGTCGTGTACGAGCATGTACTCGGAGCTGAGGACCGTCTGGGGTACAGTGATGGTGTGGGGCTGAGGGTCTGATGGGCTGTACGGGTTCTCCGAGCCCGAGTCCGGCGGACTCTCTGGCAGTTGGTGGCCTCTGTTGTAAAGAATATAAGTGGTTTGATTATGCGAGACATGAATTTATTATTTATTAAAGTAGAAGTTTCATAACCGAGAAAATCAGTTATGGGACTCTATGCTATCTTCCATGAACACCACGATATAAAGGAAATCTTAAATGCATTATATAACATTAAGTAACGGTATGAGAAGTCTTGGAAAACGAATCAGTGTCCACGAGCAATGTTACCCAAATGCTTCAACCATATGTTTGACAACGCGGATTATTTGAGGACTGAATTAATTTTTAGCAACTTACTCAAGGGTAAAATTAATTCAAAATAAACAATGGTTGAACATACCCATTCCTGCGCGTGTCGATCTGCGGCGGATAGCAGCTGTCGCCGACCGGGCCCATATACGCCTCGAAGTCTAAGTCCTCGATAATTGGCCCTGGACCTGCCAACAAAACGGGTAAATATTAGCTACCAGAGACGAGGGAACGACAACCACCACAAAAAAACCTTGTCGTGCAATTCATTGAGGTTTTTATAACTGATGTTCCACAATACAATGTCCTTCAACCTCAACATAACAATGCTTGCATCTTGTCGGCAGAAATAGAAATATCGTGGTACCTACCGACTCTCCCACATATTACCTATATACTCTTGTTAACCGATCAACTCGCTGCTCCTCAGAATATAATTACTATACATTATATATACATAATCATAAACGCCGTCCGCAGACGTCTGGGTTAATGCGAGTTGCATTCATTAAGTTTGCTAATTCGATTGCAACACGATATATGCGCGGGATGATCCGTCGTGCGAGTCGCGGATTCTCATATGGTTCCGTAAAGTTTTTTTCTTTAAAAGAACCTAGTATTCTATCTACTCTTTTTTAGTTAATACTTCTTTTGATCTCGGCTCGTATAAATCACAAATAATTGTCTCCCCTTTAAGATTATGAATGACGATTAAAATGATGTCTTCTGCATTTGCTAATTATAATTAATTAGATGTCTAAAGAGTTTAAATTGACTAAAAAACCCCTGACATAAGTGATCGTTTATTCAAACAGTTTGTAACCCCTAGACTTATACCGGCTAACAAAAGGCGAAAACAAACGAGCCTTTCTATTGGCTTTTACTATATCGTTTTCTTTGCTCCCGGTCTTATCACACTTCAAAGCAGAGCCATCGTTAGACGGATTTCGTATAGAATTTGTCAGAATCTTAACAGTCTTCGCTTGTCCGATGTCAACTGCTTTTAGAGATTTTCTAATTTATTTCATTGCGCCCCAGTAATTTCGCCTGCGGAACCCAATCATGTTCAGTCCGCTGACACAACTGGTGAAAGGGGAGGTGAACGCCACTGGCTGATTGAGATTCATTGATGAAACCGACAGTGACGGTCGATCGACGTGGGCATGATTACATCGAAAAAAGACGTTAACTATGCAGGAGGTAAACGGTTGACACGTAGTCACAATTGAACATTAGTGCATACTGTCTTACAGTACAGGGGCCTTATACAAGATGCTTTCTTTTTTTTATTGCTTTGAATGACGAGACGAGCTTGCCGTTCGTCTGTTAGCGATACGACCGCCCATCAGTTGAACCTGCATCTAACACCTTGAATTACAATGTATTGTTTGGTATTCCACTAGGCTCGCCATCCTGAGACATGATATGTTAAGTCTTATGTCCAGTAGTTACACTGGCTACAATGTCCTTCAAACAGGAACACAACAGTTACTACAAAATACTGCTTGGTGACAGAAATAGAGATTGCGGTGGTATCTACCCAGGCGGACTCATACATATGAGAGACCTACCACAAAAACAGGATAAATATTGGAATGACATACCCTTGCAAAAGTCTATCTCTACTCACTATAAGTCTATCCCTCTATAGTTTTTTATTAGTCTTTAAGTGTTTACGATTGTAGGAAGGCGTCTAGTCTAAGGCTCTGCGTTATTAAGCAGTTGTCTGTTAGTCTTGAATTCAACTTATACGTATAAATCGCTTTACATGGTCCGACTTAATTCTTTTTTTCCTCTGCCTATGTCCGGAAATTCAATAAACTGTTTCTGCATTTGTAAAATATATCTACTTATGCGATTGACGCCACCCAAACTTTGAACATCAAATCACTACATGGCAAATGACAAATCACTGCACCTCACACCCTGAGACATTAGCTAATGTTAGTTTCATGAACTGTAATTACACTAGCTACAATGTCGTTTAAACCGGCACACAACAGTGCTTGCTTGGTGGCAGAAATTGATTTATCTGTCGAGACGGAAACTCGTATAATAGAACTACGACTGAGAAAATTCTTTAGTCTTTTTGCTATAAAATACTATACAGTATACGCCCAAGAATCGTATAGACATGATATATTCTTCAACTTGTAGTAAGGTTTGAGTCTAGGCTTAACCATAATAGTTACTTTACCCACTTTAGATACATAACTGATTGGACTTTTTGCTTTATAAATACTTTGGCTGATTGCGGCAATATTATGTGGTGCGACGTTTGTGAAAATCGGTGAAGACGATGTAGAGTCCCTAATACGCTGACTTCGCACTCTTTAAAATTAAAGTAGCAAAAAAAGGCCATGGTAAGCATTTCCAGCACAACAAAAGATGACTCCAGTTTCCCTGTAAGCATTTTAAATATGCGACAAACCATCCTAGCGCGATTTGGTCTATTTGAGGGTCACTTTTCATTTATACTGGCAGTCTAAAATCTGCTTCGAAGAAAGACACAGCAGAGTACATTTGTACTCAGAATGTCAGAGTAGAAAATTGACCAGTAACTAACATACCCTTGGTTTCCCTGGAATGTGAGTTCTATATCCTAAGAAAAAGAGTCACTTTTGAAAAGAACGATATGACATTCCTGTACGTTTAGCAACCACCTAACTCCTTAAGCTGCCTCTATGGCCAGACCTGCTAAAGAGGTATACTTACAACCTTAACATTCACCGAAAAGACCACACACAACCCAAACTTCAATAATAAAAACAATCTCACCACAATTCAGAACCATCGATACAAATGGTCGAGGGAACACGTTGCGCGCTCGACTGCCTCTACACTAACAAACTATGCGCTGTTACTATATCGCGTGATATTCGTAAATGGCATGTACGTATCTGTACAATTATAGGAAAATTGGGAAAAATCGATTTATTGGCATATTTCTTTTCATATCGATAGATATTGTAGCTCATTCTGTGGTACACTTTTCCGTCTTATGCTATGTTCAGAGCACTTATACGTTGATGAAATTAGGTCCTCCCACGAGCTAGGGAGGGGGGAGCCTATCATCGCAAGGGTCCTAAATCCAAATTCCGTTCTGGGAACCAATTCCAGAACATCACGTTTACCAAAATAGGTGCTGCTTCCAGTAGTCGAATGAATACAATATGATTTAATGTCCATGTTTTTTGATTGTTCGTAGAAAAATATCTAAACAAGATAAAGCGAAACCTCAACTGGTTTTCCCCGACCTTACTCGGTGTATAATTTCCATTCAAATAATTAATTTAGTTCTAAGCAACTTGTCTATCGTGGTGGATTATTAGCATAAAAAATAATATAGCGAAATTGCAAACGTATTATTGATTAACGGCGTCCAAAATTTTTTTTAGTTTATCTTGGCTTTGTTTACTTACAACGAATTTTACAATAAATATCCTTCATTTTTTTGTTTAGGCTGAATTTAGTATTTCTATTCAGTACCAATTCTATTAACCTTCAAAAACCAAGTTTCTAAAAAGAATTGCTATCATGTCGCTTGTAACCTCTACCTAATAAATTATGGCAGGTTCATACTATATATTATATGAAAGAAATCAATTCATACTAAACTATGTATATAACATCATTCAGAAGTGATTACAGAATCTTACTAAGGCAAACACCGAGAGAAAGAGTTCTAAAACGTAATTCTAGAAAACATTTCATCTATATTTCAATAAAAAAGTGATTTAATCGAGGTAGATGACCTAATTTAAATAAAACAACTAGAATTCAGATGTAAATCACGTTGGATAAGTAATAGATTACAATGACAACACGCATATGTAAATATATTTTTCCTTTTAAATCAAAGAGAATTTCCATAATGCAGGAATTCCGCGTAAATCGCTACACGATAGTAATGCATTTCTTTGTATGTTGATAAATGATTGGTGAAAACGTTGTTTTTGACTTAAAAGATTACCTTTTCTGGAGCTTATCTAATACGTCATGCTTTCTTTAACCTCACGGTGTTTTCTTTTACCGTTAAAGGACACGATCATTGATATTTTAATGCCGCATAAATATGGTAAATATTAGAATGCCTACCGTAGTCTTTAAATATTTATGATTAGATAATAGATATGTACCTTTTCTAGTAATAAGTAAACGCTGTTGTTCCCACGCAGGAAGTGAACCACTTTCCTTAATTAAAAAGCCAACGAACGATAAAGCCTTGTAATAGATAACACAGGTGAATCTTGGTAAAGAAACCGATAAAAAACTATGAAAGATGGACGCGCCTATACTCTCAAATAGGTAAGCACAGATTTACCAATTACACAGTTAAGGTTATTTGCATGGATATTTCGGCCTTTAAAATTTAATACGACGAAATTTTAAAGGCCGATATATCCATGCATATTAATTATTTTTACGTTTTTCTTTCAACTGCGAGAACTAATCACTAACTAGACGTGAATATAAATTCTTTACTTGTCAATACTTGTTTAGTTACCCAGATTAAAGGTGAAACAAAATGTATGTAAAATGGACCTTAAGCTATAACCTTAACGATGTTTTTTATAAGGACACGGCAAAGAGATGTGACACCTGATGGTGAGCGGAGTAGGGTGGTGATAAAATATCCAAATGATTATCTCTCGCTAGTCGACACAACTGTAAAGGTCCGATTAAAACTGGTGTTTCAATCTTATAGGAATCTAAATTATGACTTGCGCACAATCCTAATGACATGCTAACCAAAGGTCTTTAAAAACTGACATAAATCAATTTTGTCTCAGCGACCCGGGGACCAATTAATAAAATAAAATGGTCCCTCGAGCCGGATAACAAACAAACACCTGTAATAGGAAATTAAAAGTTTATATTTAATGTGTAAATTTTAACAAACGAAGTTAAACGTATCGCCCACATTTAAATATTAGCTAAAACACGTAACAGTTTAAGCAAATACAAACAGTTATAACGACAGCAGTTAACTTGTGTAAATGTTTTCCCCCTATTTTTACTTGCAGTAAGGAAAAAGCAAGGAAACCCTTCATTTAAATCGTCACACACAACACACAAGACCCCTGTATGTATGTATGACGATTTAAAAATATAAACATATTATTTATCAGGTTACATTGAATTTCGGGGCCTTTACACCTCCCTCGCAGAATCTCGTTTCTTTTACTTTAAAGTTGTCCGCACAACCATGATTTTCAGATATAATGAACGTCTACCTAATATTAATTGATCCACATGCTCATTTGTCAAGTTATAAAACAAAACCAATGTCTTGTTTTCAGCTCGGTGTAATATTTTGTCTTGTAAGGGCTGATAGTTAGAATCAGACGAAACGAGTTAAACATATTTAAAGGCCGACCAGGAACAAAAAATACTCGACGTTTTTAACTTAAAGTCGTCTGTGCAAGAAAGAAGTTCCATATACCACAACATGGGAGATTTTTACTTTCTAGTCAGGCTATAATTAAAAAGCGACTATTTAATTTAGAAGGCCATCTTTCGCAAACCAATAATGTTTAAAACCTGCCTACTATGAACAAAACACCTGGCCATAGCCATAAGCAACCATAGACACAACTCCAGATGCATTTTCACGGATCAATGGTTGTAACAGGGGTGATTTTTCACACGATTACGCAAATTAGCGTATTGGGGTGGTTTGGTAAACGCTGCTCAGTCAAGCTTGTGATTTGTTATTAATACAAGGGGTGGGTTTCGGCAGGTGGTCAGGTGGGTTCGGAAGGGCAAGGGCAATTGCGACGGGAATTATAGAAGCTATGAATAAAGTATCTACCCACATAAGATCATAGTAGACAGGTTAAAAGCTATACTTCTGATTAGTGCAGGCCCGTGACTTGAAATGATAGGGAGACATAACACAAGAACAGCAGAAAAGATATGATCTTGAAATTTTTTTGCTTACAAAAGACTTCTAAAACGATTTTGTTAATACTTTTTGTTCATCGTAAAACATCCAATTGAACGTAATACACAAATAATCGTTATCAACCTATTTCATTTTGAGGAGCTCCTTGGTGCTTGTTGCAAATTTGATGTTCAAGTTAAAACAACACTATTGTTGATATGGTAGATGTTAAATTAATAACCCAATATAAATAGATTCATCGAAATCCTATTTGAAGAGTTATCCTCTGTATTTTCGAAGTCTAACGTCCTATACCCATTAAATAAAAATGGAACTATTTTGAAATCCTATACTTTAGCGAAATCAAAAAAAAACAACAGAATTGACCATCGTTATCATTACTAACTAACTAACTACTAAATATATAGTCAATCTTTGTTACCAACAAATTTGGAATCAATCTCAAATTTGGTTCCACTGTTTCCTACCAACTCTTCTTGGACATGCATGATTCAAAATATAGACAACGTAGCGATAACAATATAGTCCAACAGAGAGGCCCAGTGAAGTGTTAATTTAAATTCCTTTGAACCACGCACCAAACGAATCATCGATATCGGAGCGACGGTGTCGGGTTACGTTGATTTTGTTGACGCCACGCGACGAGGCTGCGTGGTACGCGTATTCGAGATATGTTTGTGACGAGATTAGCAAACATGTCCGATGGTGCTCACAGGCCATCGCCACCTCATCTAAAGCCATTGTGGCCTACGTGTCGCATTCCAGGAACAATATGCGTACATCTGAGTCGAATAGCCAGGTAGACTGGTAT
Organism: Manduca sexta; assembly: GCF_014839805.1. Taxonomy (NCBI): domain Eukaryota; kingdom Metazoa; phylum Arthropoda; class Insecta; order Lepidoptera; family Sphingidae; genus Manduca; species Manduca sexta. The sequence goes on along the minus strand of NW_023595341.1, from coordinate 128,184 downwards.
GATTAGGCTCTTTAATCAATACTACATCTGTATCATTTAAAATCAGTCAAGTCACTGTTATAGGATGAGGCTTAATATCTTACAAGATGTTAATAACTTTGGTAATTTTTATCCATGACTTAAAGATACGCCTATTTGTCAGATAAACCTCTTAACACCATATAACAATACACAAGTTCAACAGGATTTATCCAAGATCTGCTTTGCGTATTGTTTATGGAAGCTGAGTAATAGGTATACAGTAAAATTACTTTTTAATAATATTTATTTTGTTCGTAACTTACACTTTTTTATTTTACATCTACGGTTGGAGTATCGTATTTTAATGTTATTTTCAAGAAGATAAGTTTTTCATTTAGTAACGTAATGTCAAAATGACACTGTATGGTATTTAAATAGATATTATTAAGTGTTGCCTATGAAGGTAAAAGTTTACTAAAAGTACACAACAATTCCATATCCTATCTCTACTAAAATAATAAAATCATATATTATATAAAAAAACGATGTAAAAGTAGTAGCACTGTGTACTAAAATAGTATTGCACACCGGTACCTATCCCGGTAGAATGTATTGAAACATTTTGTATATTTTAAAACCACCGGTATATTAACCAACATTTTGCAATAATTCAAAATTCAAATTCAAAATAGTTTATTACAAATCAGACTTACATAAGAGCTTAAAATATACAAAAATAAATAAAATTACAGGAAATTATAAACAACAACGCAAATTACCAGGAGTACCCAAACTAGGCAAGGCCTGTATCTTGGGAAACCAATTAAAAGTTATATAACATTAGTTGTACAACTGTAAATTACTAAATAGGTGTTGACAATAATACAATGGTGGAAAAATATACATCTATACATATTATAGACAGAAAATACTTCAACAAGTGACGATTTTTGTGATAGGAGCGTTTATTATAGCTTCAGTAGCATCATAGTCAATACTTTGCAACCAACTCGTTAGATTATTTGTGTACGCGTATACTGAGTAATTCTTAGTTTTACATAATTTATCAACCTTGTTGTAAATTGAGCGATATGCATATAATTGGAATTTTTTTACAAAATTAGATCTGACTGAAGGTAATTCTAGGTTAAAAACTCTTTTAGTTAACAATGCCTTGTATTCGGCGGACTTCATTATAGATTTGTGAGTTGAAACACAAGCTTTATGTATATATAATTGACGGACTCTTAAAACATTCGCTTCTTTATATAAACAGTCCGTAGAGAATCTAAAATCTTTACGCAACATGACCTTCAATACTGCACGCTGAGCTCTTTCAAGGGGTAGCATGAACGTTTTCCCTGCACCGCCCCAAACACCAATGCAATAGGAAAGAAGGGATTGACAGGTAGCAAAGTACACAAGTCTAAGTATGTGAATGCTAGCAGAGTTGCGTAAAATTTTGAAGATACCAATTAACTTCCTAATCCGCCCTGCAAGAGTTTGTATATGAGAAGCGAATTTCAGCCGTTCATCTAGTATTAATCCCAAGTATTTTACTTCCTTGGTTCTTCGAATTTCATTGCACTGACATGTTGAGGAGAGAGTAAGGTTGCATGTATGGATTCTGAGATCAGGCAAAGATGGTGGCTGGGATTTTACTGTCTTGTGGAAGCATATTATGTATTTAGTTTTATCTGTGTTCAAAGTAAGAAGATTATTCTGAAGCCAACTGTAGACTAATTGTAGCCCCTTTTCTGCGACTTGCTTAGCATCTTTCCAGTTTTGGCCATGGAACCCAATTGCTGTGTCATCTGCGTAGCACACTATTTGAGCTGACTCCAATTGAAGGTCATGTATGTCATTCATATATATAATGAATAACAGTGGGCCCAGGATACTACCTTGAGGAACGCCATAATACGTAGGGATTGCGGAACTCTTCCAACTCTCGATCCTCACTAATTGTTCTCGTTTCGTAAGGTAGCTATGAAACCAGTTAAGGGCAGTACCCCGAATTCCCATTTGTTGTAATTTCCTAAGTAGTATAGGTATAGACACCGTGTCGAAGGCTTTTGCAAGGTCCAGAAACACACCGAAACAATTTTGTCCTTTGTCTAACTGGGTAGCTACGTGATTAATGAGTTTGTTAACAGCATCTTCAGTTGACTTCATTCTTCGGAAACCATATTGGCTTTCAGAAAGTAGACAATTACTCTCTAAGAAACTTGTTAAGCGTTTGTTAGTTAATTTTTCCAGCAGTTTTGAGAAAACACTAAGAAGAGAAATGGGTCTATAATTATTTGGGATGTTTCTCGGACCATCTTTATGGACAGGCGTTATTGAAGCAACCTTCCAGATTTCAGGGAACAAGCCTTCACTAAAACTGAGGTTAAAATGTGAGTTAACGGTGAAACTATATATTTCTTGGCCACTTTTATAAAATTATTAGTAAAACCATCTAAACCTGGTGCGCTATTATTCTTTAAGTTTGATATCAAACTATCCACTTCACTTGGGTCAGTAGGTGACAGAAAAAAAGAGTTCGTTGGACCATTAGTAATGTTCACCTTGGATGCTAAATTGTCTTCAGTCTCTTTAGTTTGAGATAGTATTTTATCCGCCAGATTCGCCCCAACAGATGCAAAGAAATGATTACAAGAATTTAGAGACTCAGAGGAATTTGCAGAAATTGATAATAATTCTGTTGGCGGATTATGTTTTTGCTTGAAATGACAGATTTCTTTTATTGTACTCCATAATGCTTTTGTATTATTCTGGTTTTTTTCAAGTTCATTGCTCTCATATTCAGATTTCAGTTTTCGCAACAAATCGTTACAGAAATTTCTGTATCTAGTATAGGAGGTAGTAATTATTTCGTTGTCCGGTTGTTTTCTGGTTGATAAGTGTAAACGATCTCGGTGACGAATACAGCGAAGCAGGCCGGGTGTGATCCAAGGTTCGATAACTGCTTTAGATCTGCTGATCTTTTCTTCTCGAGTGTGTTTCAGATGTATAAGTGACAGTATATTTAAAAAGGATTCGGTAGCATCATTTACTTTTTTTTCACAAAGTACAGGTGTCCAATCAACGTCCTTTAAATCTTTTATGACTTCATCGATATTGATTTTAATTTTTAATCTCAAAGGTTTTTTTTTGTTTGTTGTATTTACTAGACCTAAGAATACCATTTTATGATCAGTAATATCAGTTTCACCCACTGCACTAATTGCTTGTAGTTTAGATTTAAGAAATATGTGATCTAGACAAGAATGGTACCTGGTGGGGAGGGTGATAGCTGGAGAAAGACCATGAGCTGCAGTTACACATAAATATTCCGAAGGGTCTAGCTTTCTGCAATCCGAACATAAAGTGTCTATATTAAAATCACCAGCAAGAATAATATTAGGGCTACTTTTTCTTGTGTGTAATATACTATCGAGTGAACATATAAAGTTATTTAGAGTCTTGAATGAAGGTGAACGGTAAACTCCCAAAATAGTCACAAAGTTAGTCACATCAATAAGTAAGCCACACGCATCCCGAATATCAGGCTCGGTAACATTCACATTCCAGATGTCTCTAACATAAACGACAACTCCACCGTTCTGGTTCAGGTTGCGCTGGGTGAAAAAGGAGGAGTAACCCGGGATGTTGCCTATGACGGAGTTAGCATCAAGCCAGCATTCGGTTAGAATAATAACGTCCCAGATGGTGTTGAGGCGTCGCAATGCAATGAGGAAGGAATCGAAATTTTTGCGCAAACTCCTAATATTAAAAGTGAGAACCTTAAAGTTAAATTTATCAGTAAGAGTATTTCGACATTCTTCTAGAGTATTTATCGCATGACAATGAATTATCTGAGTCTGATCCAATTGCGAAGCTAGGTCTAAATTACCCATACTTTAATAATAAATCGTACTAACTTACTTAAAATAGCTAGAATTAGATATGAAAGAAATAAGTAAATTATAAAATAAGAAATTAAAAACATATTGCACAATAAACACTTAATAAAATCGAACTCTATTCTTAAGCCAGTTAGAATTATTAAAAATAACTTAAAATTATATTGCTTTGGTACACATGTATTAAAGATGTATGATGCAATTGATTGCAATCTCTGACGAGCAAAAATTAATTCATAGAATTTATATAAAAATGTTTGTGGAATAATATTACAGTAAATATAAAATGCTGGGTATAAGAGTATATTAGTAACAAATCTTGTTTTCAACAAATATCCAGTAGGTAAGAACAATATTAGTAACAATCTAAAACATAGAGTTATATATTTATTTATATTGTAACTATAGAATCTAGTTGATACTCTGGGCAAGTGCAATGTTTGGTAACGACTTATAACTAATATCACATCAAAGATATCCCGGAGGAAACGACGAGCGCGCATATAGATATTATTAAACAAAGGGCACGTAAAATTAATAAAAAATAACAAAACATGCACTTTAAGAAGTGACAAAACGAAAAATAAAAAATTATTAAAAGATAAAGTTAAAAAATTTAAGTGCAGTAAAAACATGTATTTAATTGAAACCTGTCTCTCAGGAACACTGGTTGTTAGATGACAAATCCCTTAGACCGGTGACAGGGGCTTGTTTTACTAGGTTCTCCAGGATCAATTCTGAAGTGACACGCAATACAGAGCTCGTCTCGGATCTGCGCATAAATATAGACCCGTTGGATGTCCAAACAAATTTAAATTTAAGTTGCGACCCAATGGAACGTACCTTGCTAAAAAGAACTCTATTCGCTTTCGTAAGATGCTCATTGATGTACACTCGCCGGGAATTGCCCGGCACTTCGATCATGTCGGTGGTGATGCCGCGACGAACTCTTGCAGCGCGTAGCAATTGATCCCTTGGAGCACGTCGAGTCAGGGTGATGATAACCGGGCGAGGTTTGTCTGACCCAGGTTCCTTACTACGCATACCAACCCTTTTAATGTCATCGATGTCACGGCTGTCCAGAGCAACTCCGAGCTTTACGGAAAGGTTAGAAACTATCTGAGATAGATTTTCGCCCTGATGTTCTGTGACACCGGTTACTTCGACGTCCTGTAGGAAGTCCCGTTGTTGTCTAGATTCAAGTTCACGGCGCAATTCCTGTACTTCCGCGCGTAAGTTGTGAACCTCCGATTTATAGTGATCCAGCTCCTTCAGTTCCTTTTTCATATCCAAAATTTCCTTGCGGAATTGTTCCATGTCTTCAGAAGTGGAGTTGAGTGATGAGGTAAAATTGCGCATTTCGTGTTTCATGGCTTCGAAGGCTTTCTGAAGCTGCTGCAGAGATTGGGTGAAAGTCTGCAGAGTGTCTAATGGAATGGATGCTGTAGGTGCGTCTGTTGCTCCCCGGGACATCTCCATCTCCTTTGATGCATTGCTCGCCGTGTCGTAGCTTCGATTTCCTAAACGCACAGGAGTTGAATCCGTGAATCGTTCTTTAGTCTTGGTTTTGCAGACCGGACAGCGGTAGTTATTTAGCCCGCTGGCGCGAGCTGTCTTGAGCTCCTCTCTTGGTAGATTTAGACAGGTCAGGTGATATCTTGAAGGGCAGGATGAGCAGACAACAGATGTAATACTGTCTGAACTACGATCTTCGCGTATTGTCTTATTACAAGCACCGCAAGACATTTTAATTGACAGCGTCCTCTCTACTCAAAATATGGCAAAAGTCAATGAAAGATTAATTGAATTGAAGATGGTTCTAAAGTTCAAGGCAACTAAAAACGATGGCGCTAAATAGATATTTTATATATATTTTTGTACTAACAACAGTAGCAAATAAGTTGTAGAAGTTTTCAAGAGATGTCACTAGTTTGTATTACGAAAGGTATTACTTAGTTAAAAATACAATATTTTTTTAGCGCTGATTATTACTGATCGTCACGTTTATTCCATCCAAGACAGAGGCAGAGTTCACTTTATCACTCTAGTTATCAAAATCACTTAAATTGCTTTAAACAAAAGTTCACTTGCACAACACTGTAACGGCTTTTTCGAATCAGTATTTTCGATTAAATCACTTAAATTTCACTGCTCAGTTAAGATAACGTTGGTACAGTTGCCACGTTCAACAATTAAACAGATGAGTTTACAACTGCGTGAAAATTAGATGTTAAACTTATATTTTTTACAATTTCTCTGGAGTTAATTCAAACGGAATGTTTACGAAACTACGCCCTCTAGCGGAAAAAAGAATTTTTATTTGTATAGTTATTGATACCGAAGAGATTTGACTATTCGAAGTTAATTATAACAGAAGACAGATGAGTCAATATTATTATTCGATTGTGCATCGACGATATTGTTGGTTTTTTGTTTGACGTATATTCTTATCGAAATCTGGATTTTTAGTACGAGTTATGACGTGGGAAGATTGTAAACTAAACTATATATTTTGAATAACCAATGAATCACCGGGAAGTAATACACTAATCCACTATTTAGGAGTTTAATAAGAGTTATCGAACTCGTAGAGAATAGAATTTCTGTGGGATATTTTACGTTGCTTTACTAACAAGGTATCAGTAAAGTAAATTCATGTCGGCTTTCTGTGAGTGATCCGAACGGGTTGGGTAACTAGCCAAAAAGTCATCATCATTCTGCGAAATTCTCATCTGCCCTTCACCATCGCCATCACCATCATCAGCTACAAAAGTCCACTGCTGAACATATGCCTCCCCTAAAGATTTCAAGACCGATCCGCTAAAAGCGGCCTGTATGCAGCGAGTTCTTTCACTACAATGCGGTGTCAGTACTACTTTTCCAAGCTTTTATTAAGAATTTGATTTGACTAAGTATTCACGACCGATCGTTTGCCTGGCGTAAATCTATTCTAAAGAGTTTTAGTCATGGGCAAATCGTGTTACAACCTATTCAAAATATAGACTTAGCAGGAAAACGAACTTGGGACCATGAGGTCCACACTTCAAACAGAGAAGATGACTCGTGACTACCACATAAAGGGACTAAACCCTAATTAGAATAAAGAAATTGGTAGATTGAAAACAAATTAATTTTTAATAAATTTCATCAAATGGTGGTGTGTAGATACTATATACAATTACTGATATGTTTGAGCAATCGTATGTAACTGTACAATAAAATATTGCAGATGAATCTTATACCCAGTATTTACATTTAATATATTAATTAGTACACACCAGTATTTGAAAATTACTTCTTAATTTTTTATTTGTTTTTTTTTTTTTATACTGGCACCGTATAGTGACCCCTTTGAACCTGATGGTAAGTGGAGTGTGCTCCAATAGAATGTCGACTGATGACGAGAGATGATTACCCCTTGGCAGTCGATACAATAAATTTAATTCCAGTAGTATTTTAGAGACAACACTGATGATCATCAACCAGCACCATAACAGTACTGTACTATAACAGCTACCCCAATATTTAACTAGGCTATAAATATACTATTAGTTACTCGCTCGGCTCCAACCAACCGGTTATGTTAGGTTGGGTTTTAACGGACAATACTTCTGTCAATTTGACATCAGTTTTTTTTTGGTAAACGCAAATCAATGATTAATGTTTCGGTGATTATAAGACATGGCAAGGTTATGATTTTTGCTTGATTTACGACTAGAGTTTTTTTTAAACGAGACATTGTAGTTAAGAACTTATTAAATTTATTTGTTTTTCCTTTGAGAATATTGTTAAGATTGAGTTTTTTAGGTTTCCGTACTTCAAAAATAAACCCTTATATGATCACTTTGTTGCCCGTCTGTCTGTCTATTAAGATCCTTTTTCTTAAAGGTGAGTAGAGGTATCAAGTAGACATTTAAATCTAATGCTCGGATCTACGGCATCTTTCAGCTGTGAAAAATCAAACGTAAGTCAACGCGTTCAAAAGATGTGACCATTTATATCGCATACCTATTTTTCGTTTTCACATTGGAATTAAAATCTAAAAGATCATTCCTGTTGACCTAGAATCATGACATTTGGCAAGAAGCAATGTCTTATAGAATATTGTAAGGAAAAAAAATAGAAAACCGTGAATAAGAACTTATATATTTACTTTTCCTACCTATAAGTAAAATGATAATTAGTTTGATTACAAATAAAGTGAAATACATACATTAAATATTTATATGTTTAATGCCTTTTGTCTAAAAGTCTTCCCATTTTCATATCAGGAAGTGATAATCATCACCACCAACCACCATGTAACGTAGAACTGTGTCATAACTTATCAATTCACAGATGTTTCTTGATATTAAGCCAAATATTTTTTCTAGACAATCATAGAGCACATCGAACCACATGGACCGCGTGTGACGAGCCTAAAACGATTCGCCATTAGCTGAATGCGCACCAACGAAAGCGAGTAACGCTCCATTTGCCAATGTGTTAAGGCGCCAATACCGAAACCGGTTCGCAGCGTTCAATACTAAACATTTCAAAATTGGAACAACGCTTTTTTATTATTTTCAATTTAAAATGTCCCTTTCTATTTTCTCTAAAGATTACGGTTTTTATAATATAAATAAATATGCTTATTTTTTTCCAAAATACATTAAGCCCTGTGCACACATTCGTCAATTGAATATTTACTATAAAATACTGTATTATGTAGAGTAGTTTCCTTAGCACACTCACAACAATCAAGTTTCCGTTTAAAAATGTGTAATTGTGACTCAAATATTTTTGTGGCATAGTTTTTGCATAATTTGCATTACATACCATGACTACATGGCAAAACAAGAGCTTTCATTACCATATTCGTAAAGTAGAGTTTTAAAACATAGGCATCTATCATAGAAAAAAAACAATTACGTGCTCAAAATAGATATTCTGGTACCATTAGTTTAATTATAAATTTAAAAATATTCTATAATACCTATCTCGTAAAAAAAAAACATAATACAAACATTTATAAATGGTGACCAATTCATAATTAACATAAAAATGCGAGAAAAAAGTATTAATGACAAAAAAATATTGATATGTTAGAAAACTAGATGCGATAAACATGTTTTGTTATTATAGGTCTTCTCCCATGTACACACGATCTAAATTGAGGTGTAAAATAAATGAAGTGATATAAGCTCGTCGCGTCATACAATCATTATAATGGTCGCTCTCTAGTCACATACAAAACATATTTAGACGGTATCATCCTAGCATAATTCGAGCTGTGCCTTGTGAAGTACGATTAGTCAGGGTTGCCGATCTATCCGGTACAATAAATAACAGTATGACGTGAGTGTTTTTTTTTTTTATCAACTATATAGATTTATTTATTACTGAAAGCCAAAGCCATAAAATCTATTTCAAATGTAGCAAGTAACAAAGGTTTCAAGATAATCCAAAAATGAAGCTAATATTACAATTAAAAAACAATCAATAATGTTTATCCAAAAAGTTTGTCTTCCTCTCTCTCTGCGTGTATGTGGTTTTTTTTTTACATTATTACCCGATCACCTAATCATTGGTCAAAAATATGGTAAACTATGTATATTAAGATTTTCGGAATTGCGAGCATTGCATTTTAAAAAGCGGCGATAGCCTAATTGGTTGTGGAACGGACTGCTGTGACGAATGTCCGCAGGTTCAAATCCCAAGGGCACACACCTCTGACTTTTCTAAAAAAAAAGAGTGTTCTTTTCGAATTATCGTTTGCTTTAACGGTGAAGGAAAACATCGCGAGGAAACCTGCATATCTGAGAAATTCTTTACAGGAATTTTCGAGGGTGTGTGAAGTCTACCAACCCGCACTAGGCCAGCATGGTGGACCATGGCCTAATCCCTCTCAGTAGTAGAGGAGGCCCGTGCCCAACAGTGGGACAGTATATAATATAGGGCTGATATTATATTATTATACATGGTATAAAGCATGTTTTTATCGTGGTAAATACTTGATGCCTGATGGTACCTTGTCGAGCAGGCACCCTGCCCGTCGTCCTGCTAGGTTCCTGGCTGCCGACCTCCTCCATATGCCATGTATATTCCATTTTCAAACCGGAATCATCTCTTTTTATAATTACGTGGCGTCTAACACGAATCCGTTGTGACACATTTCGTTAACAGTTTTTTGTTTTTATTTTTTATGTCCAAAGATCACTAAAACACACGGCGTACAAATACGATTAAAGTTAATATCTTTTTTAAGTTTGTAATATTCAGTTACAGATTATGAATTACTATATTTTTTTACACTTTTTTTTCCCAAATGAAACTGATGCGGCAATGCGTTTTTGTTTAGACCAAAAAAACAATATTTGTTCGATAAGCGTCCGTCAATACAATAATCTTGTAAGGCACTGACACAGATCGACTCGATTGTATTCTACCCTTAGCGCGCGAGCGTGACACACTATACACTTCACTACACACCAGACAAGGACAGCTATATTTCTACAGGGCATCTACAAAAAAATAAACAGGGTGGCGCGCTAACCAATCAGGAAGCTTTTCACTGTCTATACAGGGTTGCATGGTGACCAATTAGAAGTCTCTTGCTGCTAAGGGTGGGAAATTTTCAAGGGGGGTAAATACTAAATAGGTATTAATATAATGTAGTATTAAAGGTAAATCAGTGTCGTAAAATCTGATTTATTATGCGATAACTATGTTTGGAAATGAAAATGAAAGTTTTGTGGGTGGTAGAATATTATGTGATGGGGGTATAAATTATAGCATGGAATAAAAACTACGGGTGTGGGAGCTAAAGGCGTATATACAATTATCGCTGTGAAGATTCCACATGAAGTCATTCAACATTCGAAAAGTGCATGCTGATACTTAATATATTATTTTCAAGGCGGCTGAATGTGTTCAGGCCTTTATTTAACAAAAATATTTATTATTCTAAATAGTTGAAACGTATAATAATTGAAGTATTTGTTTTCATTGTTAGAGGACAGTTCTCTTCTATTTTCCGATTTTAACATCATTTTTCACTTTTGTTTTTTTTGAAAGTGTGAACGAACCTTATGAAATCGTTTCGCTAATTTAAAGTGTATTTTGGTAATATTTTAAACTAACGAACATAAATACATAATAACTGTTTTTTGTTAATGACGTATATACGTCATAGTTTTTTGCACAAAAAGTATTAAATGTGGTTGTATCAATTAATTGACTTCAATATTTTTTGTACTCGGGAGCTGTAGTGGCGCAGAGATTGAAGAGCTGGTTTTGAAATGAGACACTGCGGGTTCGACCTAAAACTTTACCCATGAAATCATGACCCTCAATTTCATGGCCGATATTCACTGTCTCTCAACCAATAAACAGACTATCTGGAAACTTAGCTGTCTGGCCAATCTTACTTAATATTTTTATAAATGTGAGTCTCTGAAAATATTTAAATGTAAGCGCAAAAACAGGTGAACGGGTTTGGATGAATTTTGACACATGGGTAGACTACGTGCTGGATTAACAGATAGACTTCTTGTCCCAGTAATTTGCTATCATTGGGTATTATGGATTTTTTAAAAACAGCGCTGGCGTTGTACTGGTTTCGATATAAATCTCGACAATGTTTTAGAGACGTTTGTAGTGGGCAAGGCTTTACACGCGGAGGAAGCCGCGAATCACACCTAGTTTTAATAAAGCAACATTTTTCAAAATTCCTTCCATGACACCACACCAGCTGCAAAGTCCCTCAAACCTTCGGACCCTCGCAAGACCAGCACCTGACGTTACCCTTTCCACGGTTCGCAGGACCCAATAAATTTCGATTAGTAAGCGTTCGGCAGTGAGCATACCGTTTTGAGACCAGTGAACTGTGACCAGCTTTTATTAATTCCGAATCGAATTATGAGTTTTTTTGTAGTAGTAACGAGCGATATAAACAGCGATAGCCTAGTTGGGTGTGGAACGGACTGGCGAGATGAATGTCTGCAGGTTCAAAACCATAAGGCACACACCTGTAACTTTTCTAAAATTATTTGTGTATTCTTTGTGAATTATGGCTTGCTTTAACGGTGAAGGAAAACATCGCGATGAAGTCTGCATATCTGAGAAATTGTCTATAGGACTTTTAGGGTGTGTGAAGTCTACCAATCCGCACTAGCTCGGCGTGGTAGACTAAGGCTTAACCCCTCTCAGTAATAGAGGAAGCCCGTGCCCAGCAGTGGACAGTATATAGTACAGGGCTGATATTATTATATACGTGCAACTGAAACGAATCGATAAGGTTTTGGTAGACGTGTTTACGTATGCCAATATCCGTCTTAGTATTGGTAATGCTGTCTATTTCTGTCCCCAAACTTGTTATTTTGAGAGAGAATAATAATAGGTATTGAAATCTGTTTGAGTAAGCCCAAGTACTGATGTCTTTTTGTCGCCAAGGGGTGGTATGGTGGTGTACTGGTCAAGACTATAATAAGTAAGGCCATTACTTGGCTACTATGAGACATATTTCAGCATGATGAGCGCAATGCGATACCACGATGCCCTGTATACAGGGTCATTTTAACATTGAATTAATAAATGAAACGACATCTTCGTCTTTACCCTTCCTTTTTTTTTTGGTTGCGCGGAGAAAGTCCTTTATTACTACCGCACAGCCTTCGTGGGGGTCGACTGCGCGGTTATGCTGGGGTAACCGTGCCTTACGGCCCGGCGTTGAGCCGCCCGGATTTGATGACGACCTTCGGGCGACCGCCGGGCCGAGTCCCTAACCCTATGTACAGCTAACCTACGCACGGCCTACTAGCTAAAACTCCGCGATGGCCCTCTTCGGCGCATTTGAGACGGCCGTGGGCTTCTTCTGACGAAAGTGTCTAAGTCTTCGTCCGCAGTCGCCCCTGCATCCTCGTCTTTACCTCTGCTAAACTCGTGCCGAAACATCCATGAATAACGAATGTATTCACCAAAAGTTCAAGTTTTACTTTTTTTAAATTCTGTAGTTTAGTGCAAATATAGCGTGTGCGTGAGTATTTCTGACTGAAAGCGTGATGTTGCCGTTGCGACATCTTTTTATAGTAGTAGTGTTAGGCCGCGTAAAATAAAATTACTTTCTATTGATATTTATTTTGATCCAAACTGATCCTGTTTTACATTTACGGTTCGATTAACTAATTGTACATACATACATACATAGTATCAGTCCTCTTTCCCATAGGGGTAGACAGAGATTATGGATTGATTGATTTTGCACGATTCTGGCATACTTCTCGCGCTCCCTCCACCTTCATTAATCTTTTCATGCATCCCGCCGGTTCCGGGTACTTTTGACCTGGCCTTTGTAACTAATTGTAGAATGTTATTTTTAGAAAGAAATGAAATAATTTATTTGAACCCATAAAATATTATACATTATTTAGATTCCGTCAATATTAACTCTACCACCAGTTCGGAAAGCAGTTCTCACCAAATTAGAACGGGTAAGAAACTCTGGTGTCGCTTTTTTAAAATCAGTTTAAGATAAAATATACATGATACAGAGAAGGAAAAACATACAATTGTTTATTGTTGTTTAGAGCAGTTCATTTACATGCTCGCAAATAGGTAATAAATTAATTTTAAATTTTCATACGAGTGCACAACCCTCAGGTTTAAGCGACGATAGCCTAGTTGGGTGTGGAGCGGTCTGCCGAGACAAATGTCCGCAGGTTCAAATCCCAAGGGCACACACCTCTGACTTTTCTAAAAAATCATGTGTGTATTCTTTGTGAATTTATCGTTCGCTTTAACGGTGAAGGAAAACATCGTGAGGAAACCTGCACATCTGAGAAGTTCCTCTGTAGGAATTTCAAAGGTGTGTGAAGTCTACCGATCCGCACTAGGCCAGCGTGGTGGACTAAGGCCTAATCCCTCTCAGTAGTAGAGGAGGCCCGTGCTCAGCAGTGGGCAAGTATATAATACAGGGCTGATATTATTATTATTATTATAAATAGGTAATAAATAAATTTTAAATTTTCATACGAGTGCACAACCCTCAGGTTTAAAGGATATGCAGATATGTGGCTTCATTGAGTAATGCAATGTCAAACTAACCCTGTATTTTCTGTATGGTGTTGCTACTCACACATTACACATACATTCAGTTAAATAAAAACATTTTTTTAAATATTTACAAGGTTTATTGCAGTTTGTTTCTTAAAGATATTTAATTTTGCTGGTGGAAGCCTGGAAGGATATATTTTAAAATATCCGTCCGGATAGCGACCACCGTACACAAGGTGTTAAAACCCGCCATAGTGGCCCATTTAATCACGTTCCGAGATCAGCCTGTGCATATCCGGTTCCAACAGGCCGGCAAAATTGTGTCCATTACCGAGGGATAATCATCTATCGTCAGTGGATATTCTATAACAATACTAATCGATTTTAATTAACAACAAAGAAAGGGGGTGTGTAGAAGAGGTAAGACTTAAGAATGTGCAGTAAGTACTTATGTTTATATGTGAATGACGAAGCTATGACGTGTTAAAATTTTCACAAATCCTGCATAAAGAAACTACCCTTTTTTTAGGGATAATTTTGTGACTGCGTATTTTTGAGTTTCGTTTTCAAATAAATGTTCAGTAATGCCAGCAGATAATGATATTTTTTTTAAATTTTAAGTAATTAAAAACTACAGCACCGTCACGCTATGATGGCCATTTTGACGTTTGTCCGCTTATAGAGTTTCGTAATAATTCATAACTACGTTGAAGGAGCTAATTACTGTAACATTATTATCAGTAGTGACGTACAATAAAATTTATGAAATATACTATAATTTTTAGACACAAATTGCCATGTATTTCGGAATAAAAAAACATCTTACACAATCGTCACTTATAGGATCGCTGGCCAGCACAATTTCTACCTCCGGCAAACTCGCGTAGTAAATTATAGTCCATTCATATTCGGTTCATTGAAATAGGTATATTAAGTAAACATTTTCATCATCGATTTATTAAAACTTTTTATTCAATTACCTTTTGCAATACTAGTAATAAATCTAAAAACTTATAGATGCATGGTTTGTCGTCTCATCAGTCAATAGTCCCCATCCTAGAACAGAGCCAGCACGTATTGCGTGTCACCCCGAGCATCAAACCCTAAACGTATTTACAGAACTAAATTCACATCATCACGCGACCTAAACGATTGTTTTGCTTCGGGTAAAGGTCGTCAGCGATCGCTGCTCACCCCCTATTTGGCGCCGCTTGAACGTAATTGCTACCGTGGGAAGGTATGGACGGGTTGAAATTGTTTATCAAGCTAATTATTTGAATTATTTTAATTAGGAATCATAATTAAACTGAAAATATTATTGTTATTCATTATGATTGTCTTTGAAGGCATATTTAGAGTTTATTCAATATACATACAGAATTAAAATAACGCGTATAACCATAGAAGGATAGGCAGATTCGCAACTATACCCATGATGTCCGACTATCATTTTCCGTCTCAAAATATCGTAGACAATCCTATAGCTATTCAAGACATCGAGGAATCTAATCATTTCCAATCCGCAGAAATACAATCAAAATTGATAGTAGACATAATCGAACCTAGAACCTGACGCTTTACTAGACCATCAAGCGACAGGCCACGTAGCAAACATGAGCTCCCTTCCCTAGGGTCACAGTCCACACTGACCCATTGGTACAATCACTTTCAACAAGACGGATACACGCATTACGGGCCGTGGGACTGGACGCCCGTCGATCAATAGCAGTGTGTGCGGATTTAGCTGCTACGGGTCGGTTTTTGATAGAAAATAAATTATTTCCTCGGTGCTTCGACTACCTCGGTTGCGTAGTTGGACTGCATGCGTAGTACAACAGCGCTCTGAGGTCCTGAGTACGAATTCCGCGTCGTGTGATATTTGGGTTTTTCTGCTCAGTATCAGGCCGGAGTTAGGAATTTGTGCCCGATATGGCAATAGGCTCGCCCCCTATCACATCATGGGACGGAACACACTTGGCGAGAAGTGGGTGCCCTAGTTGCGCCTCCGCATACCCCTTCCGGGATAAATGCGTGACGTGTGTCAACATTAGTCATTAAAATTGCTAGATAAGCTAAATAAATACATGAACAAATGTACGAAAACAATGTTTGATTGTTATTAGGCATCGACTTCAGAATTAGTAACCAGTATACAGGTAATGTTAAATTATTTTTTGGTTTTAGTGGTTTCAGAAGGCGGTTTAATTTTTTATTAAAAAGTTTTTATATTGTTTTCTATTGGCGTTAACTGTAGAAAGGCGTTGGACCCCTGGTATTCTTAAATTGTTTTTTAGTTTAACCTTAGTCATAATTCCAAGAATCACTGTACAAACTAATGAAGCACTTCAATAGAAGCTTTCAAGTCCATGAAATATTACTAGACATAGGCAACGCATGAGGATCGCAATTGCTTGAGTCACGCCATCGGTTACCATGGCAACGGTTGTTTGTTCGATACCATTGCTTCCTAGAGGGCAGACCTTGAAGATCATGTTTATTTTACTTAAAGAACATTAACGGCCTTTTTATAATCTTTGTATACGTCTGTAACAGTTCAATGTTTTGTCTTCTCTTGAGTGACACTTAACCTCAGAGGAAGGGGGACAGAGCATTGTATAACCATGACAAACTATGCAACGACTTGATTGCTACTATGCTTTGTTGCCTTTATAAATATTGGATATGACAAAAGTACGAGAGGAATATTACCTCAGGATTACACTCGTCAGATGTAAAACGTCATCATGCGCAGAAACAACATACTCCAAGAGGTTTCCATCAGAGACGGCTAAGGGAAAGTTGAACCGGGCAATCACCCGGGTTTTCGCTTACAGGGGCCTCGCGCGGTGCCTTAGAGGGCCTTCTTTTTACAATCTTACCGACGAAACTGTTAAAACCGGGGATCATTTTGCTTCGCCAGGGGTCTCGGGTCGTTTCTTTTATCTTTGGCCTTGGGCCTCGCGTTGTTTAGGGGCGCCATTGGCTTCCATTTCAAATATGTATGGCAATGAACTGACCTCGTCATCCTAAGACACCAGTATTTACGCAGAAAAATTTGTTATTACACGTCGCAATGTTCTTGAAATCGGAACGTGAAGTGCACACCAATGCTAGCCAGGTACTGAGTGTTATAAAACTTCTGGCTTAAGTTGTCGAGCGATACAGTCACATGCAGTGCAAGACTTCTGGATGAGATTAATGAGATAAAAAAAAAAGAAATGGCGTATATAAGTGTGTGCAAAGGTCTACACACACACACACAACACACATTTTTCACCGAAGAGGTATGCAGAGGCGCACCAGGTCACCCACTTTTACCAAGTGTGTTTCGTCCCATGATGTGATAGGACGGAATATCGTTATATCGGACACAAAATCCAGACTCCGGACTGAGCAAAAAAACCCAAATATCACTTTATACGACCCGGGATTCGTACCTAGGACCTCAGAGCCTTGCCGTACCGAGCATGCAGTACAACTACGCCACCGAGGCAGTCCAAAGGTCTATTAACTAAATAAATTATTGATTTAATTCGATTTGATACAAATATGAGTAGTTACGTGGTTACCACCTGGCGATTAATATACTCGTGTTATCCTTCATTGTATTAATTTTAGATCGAAGTAGAACGCCGAAGGCATATTAGCCATGGTACAATAATTTCCTACTGTCAAAGGGATGATAAATACCTATTATGACCTGCAAAGTTACGAATAAACTACACAAGTCTAATAAATCATCTATTATTGTCCAATAACCATTGTGTTCCACTTTATAATAAAGAACCTAAAATTCAGAGTCCGCTCTGGGTATGTTTCCCTACTCATCTGAAATATTAAAAATAAAAAATATTTAAATATACATAATATATTGAAAAGTACTCATAACAATTCTTTCTATAAATCCTTAAACTGAAGATTGTTGAAGGTATATTGATCAAACAGCCTAGCAGTGATGGGCGGGACCAACCCCTGCGGGCGCAGGCGACCAATCAGGGGAGGTTTCGTAAATTACAAACGCGTGCCGCCGTTTGACGGTCCAAAATTGACGTACAGCAGCAGAAGTTATATACAGCGTGATTTTTTTTGTTTTTTTTTTGTATCTTAAATGAATTTTTTTTTGTTCTTTATATTTTGAATAATGATTTCTTATATCTACGCGAATGTTAGACATTCAAATTAAACTTTTCTTTTTAAATAGTTCAATGTTGATATTTTGTTCATGAAATTTATTTAGCAGTTAATTTTCTTTTTTCTTTTGATCACGTGCATGTAACTTATTTATGTTTGAATACAAATGTTTATACAGATGATTAAATGCTTGACACATGGGAATTAGTATAAGAAAACGCAGAAACCATCAAACGGTTTCAGATGAAACTAGGCACTCATATAGACTTAGGTTTTTTCAAAAAATGACAAACTAGTTCTTTGTTCCAGAAATGGCCTTTCACGTCCTTGATGCTGCAAGAAGATCTTAGTTCAATATAACCTCTTTCGTTTGGAGTTCTTTAAAAAAAATAAGAACTCAGCAATTGTACAGTGCCAGTAACTGATCAAGTGTAATTACTAAATAATATTATACTTGATTGATTACAATTACCCCATTGCATTGCAATTACCCCACAATAATAATACTGTACTATACTACTTATCATGAACATTACAGTCTTAACCCAGTTAGAAATAAGGTCATTCAAATATATTTAGCTAACATCTATCGTATTTATAAATAATAATGGTGTTTTCTAAATACCTAATCATCTATTCATAAATCGGAAGTAACAGTACGAATTTAATTAAAGGTTGCGAACAAACAAAATGTCAAGGTGATCGCGTCCATGTGTCTTTACATATAAAAAAATTGTAACAGATCGTTGTCTGTACGTTATAGATATTGAAGAAAACATAATATGCGGGTCTTTATTGGAGCAACAAAAGCTAAAACTACAGTTTTTTCGGATTTTGTCTGTCTCTATGTTTGTACACGCATCACGAAAAAACTACCGTATTGAATTCAAAGCAGTTTTTATCGATGTCTAAGCTAAGAAGCCAAAGGTACGATTTAAAATATAGGCTCCATTTTATCCCAGGAATTTATAAAGCGAGATTTTTCTCCAAAAATAAATTTTTCATGCGGGGAGAACCGCGAGCAAAAACTAGTAGCGGAATATTTTTAGGAGTATTTTGTTTGAAATAAGTTAGGAAAGGTATTTCATAATGATTTCTGAAGTTAACGCGAATGTTTAATATAAAACTACTTCACGCCTTTGCGGCCTTTATGGTGACCACGAAGGCTCTAACGCCTTCAAACGTCGGTAGGAAAAAAATTACAAACTTATTAATATATGTATTGAATTAATAATATATTGTGTTATTCTTAGGTCGTTTTCCCTAACTCCGGCAGTTGTGTTGCGTTTTCGTGCCATTTTTATGCACTCGTATGAAGTTAGTCACAAGCAACGTCGTGAATTGTTTCGGAGGACGACTGAACAAAAGGAATAACTATACCATCAAGATTATAATCAGATTTACCATTTAATGACACACCGTTGTCTGTTTCGTGACAGTCTTGCATTCTTTTTTACATACTCAGGAAGGAATGGAATCTCAGAAATCATTTTTACATATAAAGGCATTGACTATTTTTATAACAAGACCGCCTCCGAGCCAAAACCACTGCCATATTTGTGCCAGCTTACTTACAAATAAAGCTGTTTCTAATCTTACTATCTCCTAAATCATACAATATATTCACACACTAAAAAAAACAAATATACAAAACGGTAATGGTCATTGAACTTTATAATCTTTTTATTGTTTTTGTTTAAAAAGCAACAGCCTGTATATCAATGACATCACAACCGAGTCACGACATAACGACGGAACGACACGAATGTTAACGAATTAATATTATTTATTATAATAAACACGCGTCATCCTTTAGTCGTTTGCAATTAATGTCAGTTATCGCATGTTTTCAGATTCTGAAATGTAATGAAATCTGTACTATGGAAATTTCGTAACAATTTCAACTGTATGGTAATTGATAAGTCTACCATTGTTCGATATTTAATTGTATTAGGCCAATGTGGTGGATTGAAGGCCTTCATTCCACTAAAATATCGAAGATTAGAGCAGAAAATTAATTTATAACAGGATTTTGATAAATACTCGTATGTTTTCTTTCATTGTTCTGAACAACGAGACGAGCTAACCGTTCGCGTGATGGTAAGCCATACGATCGCCCATAAACAGTAGAAACACCATATTTTGAAGTACATACTTTAAATTAAAAAGTAATGTTTGGTATTCAATGCGCTCGCCATCCTGAGACATGACATGTTAATTCTTATATCGAGTACGAGTAAAATATCTTTTAAAATTTTCAGTCCATCATAGATTTTTCCGCGGAAAACTTCATTAAAGTTAGTTACTTCGTTAAACTGTAACCTTGGCATTCAACCTTCAGTTAGTACGACAACGACAACTACGGACTTGCTGCATATTTTTTAGACTAATCATTGACCGCGTCTCCGTCTCTGTGGGTAATCTCGAAACGCAGTAAAGCGGAAAATTGGATTTGATTTCATTACGGTTAAGGTTGTTTTTTGTATAACGTCGTGAAAAGAAAAAATTAGGTCGGATTTAAAGGAAGTAAAAAATTCAAGTACGAATAGAATTTTATATTATATACCAATAGTTTTTAATTACCAAGGAAAGGAATGGATATCTATATAGAAGAGGTAAAACATTATAAATTTGCAGCCAGAATATTTGTTTGTATAAATGTCATAGTTGTGAAAAAACCATATGTAGTAAGAAATATATGTATACTACTCGTATGTAGATTAGACGTTAGATTGACGTTCACCAATGATTACTAAATGTCCGTGAAAATCGATAATTTAATAATTAATTACAACAACACAGTAAAACTATCAAATTGTATGAATTGAGTAGTGGATGCTAAAAAATACAGAATTATGAAACAAGGACTTTTGAACGAAAATTACCTTTTTCAGGAATAATTTTATGACATTGTATTTTTTTTTTGTCAAATATGTGCTCAGCAACGATATCAGACAAGGAGTTTCTTTTATTTCGGGTTATTAAAAACGAATGGTGTATAATTCTTATGAAATAAAAAATAATTTATTCGGTAATCATAAAAAATATTTGCTTGCTATTTAGTTGTTGTTTCCAACGCGGCATTCTTCCACATATACTTTCAGAATTTAATAACTTAATAGATAAGAAAAGTAGTATTTGAGTAGAATTCTGCACGTTACGAGTTATTTTTTTTATTATTATTTATAATGTGTTTAGGTAACCATTAAAAGCGGCCTGAATATTGAATCACAGGTTTTGACGTATTTCCAAATTGCTTGGTTCTATTCTATTGAAATATTTATAATGGACTTAATTTTACAGTTATTTACACATAATGTCGCAAGTCCTCACTACAAGTAGACGCACCACGTAGATTAGCCACTATAATTCTATGGATTTCACAGGGCGGTGATACTATTGTATTGATATAACATACGTTTATACTCTAAACAAGTTGTTTATAACATTATTTATATTTTTTTTTATTTATATAACGTTTTTAAAATCAGTATGTAAAGATTATTATCGATTAGCAACATTATAATGTATTTTTTTATTAAAATGACACTGGATCATGTTAATCTTTATATAGTAACAAGGTAACTCATATAATACTTTTTGCAGACCGTTTTTGTATTGTAATATTTTTTGCTAAACAAGAAAATTATAACGTAAAAAACCGCAATAAAATCCGTAAAATAGTTTTATTTCTCTAAAATTCGCGTAAGCATTAAAAATCATTGTACTCAGAATTTAAAACAAACACGTCGAATTGATACTACCCTCCAATTTTAAGTCGGTAAAAAATTTAAGCGTGAGCTGTAAATGCGTATTGTATTGCTCTTATTATCATAACGTATTCAAGTCCTATCCCCAGCAAAATGGCGCGTTAAGTCAGTTCGACATATTTTTTTTTTCCAATTAACGTTAACTATTGTAGCAAGGAGTCTTGGCTTCAGCCTTAACTAGCAAGGAGTCTTAGTGACGGCCTAAGGAGCTCAATATGCGCATACATAGCACGACGTCTGGAGTCTGCGCAGTCAATCGAAACGTCTTTATTGATGTCTTCCGTCGTAACTCGCACAAAAGATCACTTGCGAGATCCGGTGGGATGTCTCCTATCAATGTCATGTTTTCCAAACCATTTGTTGGTTGATGACGGACTTTGAACTTGTATATCACGACTTTTGTCCTTTTGGATAGGCTTTTGTTATCTCATTTCGCCAGTTATGTTACGTCTCTGATAATAGACAATCTGATTCCACTGCACCTGATGGTGAGTGCAGTACGGATCAATAGAATTTCTACTGATGACAGATGATTACCCCCTGATGATGTGAAACGCGATTGCAGCTCGTTTTATTTGCGTTTGTATTAATAAAACGCAAATAAAACGAGCATTAATTCTGCTAATACGCGCTGATGGCGCACAGAGGACGCGCTCATCAAAAACGCGCGTCGTCGGCACGTTAATAAACGTCGTGTACGAAGGCCCTTACGTGTTTCCATACTTAAGTAAAACATATCGGGAACGCATACTATTCCGATACTGGGTACATCGTATCACACGTTTTTAGAATCTAAGCATAAATCTCTTACGTTTTTTGCCCGACTTTCCACTTTCAAGTTTACAATTTGCATATCAAAGTGGAAGTAAACTCTCATTAATACGATCTACAGGTTTATCTTTTACTCAAACGCATTAGATAAAGACACAGGTGTTCATAAAACACATAAACCCACTAATCAGACGTTACCCCCACAATGGCGGTTGTTCTCGCTCGTTTTGCCCATTGTTTAGATATTTTGCGTGGGAAATAACTTGCTTAATTACAAAGGAGCGAAATCAAAATGAATGACGGTTGGTATTTGATTTTGAAATTAGAATTTTCTTGGGACACGCGACTGCGAACCGTCTTACAGTCTTATTTTAATTTAAATAATATATAATTTTACTATTCGACTCATTATTCTAATGTTGTGTCGATTTTAGTCTCGATTCCTAGATGAGACAAACTAAAAGAGTGTCAGGTTTTCTTAATTTTTATACCTATATGACATTTCATACTCAACGAACCACTGATAAACGATCTCAATTCCCGATCCATTTCTTCATCGATCGCAAAAATGGACCAATCAGAATAAAGTGTTTTTTGACATGCTTAAAAAGGACTTATTTTGATTGGTTTTCATATCGGGATCGGAGCGATGTATGAATTGGGATCATCGATTTTAATCATCCGTGAGGCAACCATTGTCACCACAGTGACGTGTACATTGAACTCCAATCTGTGAAAAGCCTTACCATCCTAAGATACTAACAAATCTAAACCTAGGTTTCCGCTTGTTTCTTTATTAATAAGTCACAATGCCCTTACGCACGCTGTGAACCTCTGAACTTCTGCCCGAAAGACCTTTAGCGCCTTGACATAAATTCGAAACAGATTATCCAATTGTCGATCCGTTCACACGAGAAAATAGCTTCGGTTAGTGACCACTGGATATTTTTAGGTGATAGACCTCGCATGTGTGTTCGTTTATTTCTACTGCCAAGGAGCAGTGGTCAAACTCCTTTATGTTCCTAAAGATATTGCAGCTACTGCAATTAGTGGGCATTCTGAATCAATATCTTGGCTCAAGATGAGTGGAGTTTAGCTATTATAGTGTTTAACAGACTTCAAAATAAGGATGTTCTCAATTCGACCTCTTTTTTTAGGTTATCACCTCATATCCCAGTCATTTATAAACAGATTTCGTTTTTTTTTTTTTATTTAAAGGTACTTCTAGATTGTTCCAGATTTCTTTTTAATTCTGTAGTTTGGTTTTTAAACTAAATAAGTAAGTCGTCCATGTAAACGAAATTGGAAATTAAACTTTCCCGTGACTTTTTCAGTTGTGTTTATGTGTTGGGTTTGGTAGTCTGCTTATTACATACATATGTATATAGCTATAAACGATTTCCCCATTCCAGAAGTAGGCAGAGGTGCATATAGTCAGCGACTAACTAAAATTGCTAGCTAATTAAAATAACGAAAACTGTGTTTAATTTTAATTAGGCACCGATTCCAAAATTGGTAACCATTATATAGATAATGTTAAGTTATTGTTGGTAGTGTTGTATGCCATTTCTACTGCTTATTAGAAGCGAGTTACCATTCAAAACTAAAATCGAAGTTGTACCTATATAAAATTATATATTTTTAAGAACTCTAATAATAAGCCCAATACTGAACATTAAAAGTCATCGTATTGTTAAAGAATTTTGATGAGTCATCAGAACCTGTTCGTAGGCTTGTTGGTTACAGGTTATGCTAGGAACAGGTTGCCCATGGGTTTTAAAGCGGTGCTGGGTCTCTAAAGCCCCATTAGTTGATTGGCAAATGGGCCAAAAGATGCTAATTACGATATCCAGACTAACTTCGACAATAGGCACGTGGCATCGGAACTTATTCTCGATATTGGATTTTATTAATATTGTGTAAGGTCGATATCCGGTTGAGTGCAAAATACGATCATAAGCAGATATAATTTTCAATATTTGACATTCACTTGTTTTTTTTTGTTAGTGATTAATAACTGTTACTGTTAACATCAACCTGTACTGTATAATAGCTTTCTATAAGTGGAAACTATATTCATTTATATATTTTTTATTATCTTAACTAGTCTATAAGGCTCAAAGTATTGTATGTTTTCTAAAAAATATATTAAAAAATACTGAAGACAAAATACCATGTATTTTTGTGACTTTCTTTTATAAATTAAAAGACCTTGTTATATATTTTTATTCAAGTAACACGCGTCAGGCCTCTGCCCGAAGGGGCAGGCAGAGGTGCAAATAGGGCAGCCAGTATTCGCCATGTTCTGTACTATTATGTCACACGGCGAGCTTCTCACCATATCGAGCATAATGTTATGACTAGTTATATATATTAACCTATTTTAGAAATAATAATTATTCTTATGCTTTGTTTTGTCGTATCATAAGTGCAACTTCGTTCGCCTACGTGATAAATAAAGTATTTTATTTTTTTTATTTTTCTATACTTTAAGGCTAAATAATGACGTCACAATAACGTAGGTAATGGGTTGTTGGCCGGTTATTAAATATAGACATTTTTTGTCTTTCTTTTAACTTAAATTAGGTTTTTTTTTTATACGGAAACGGCAAAGTAACACCACCTGATGGTAAGTGGAGTGGGGTCTAATAGAATGTCGACTGACGAGAGATGATTACCCCTCGGCAGTCGACACAATTATGCCGGCCTGTTGAAACCGGATATACACAGGCTGATCCCGGAACGCGACACTGACGTGAGCCACTATGGCGTTCTAGTCTGTTCAATTAAAAATATAAATAAAGGAACATGCGACGTTACGATCTCATCGCTATATCAAACAATACCAATGTTCTGCGAACTCTTACAAAAAGGACAAGGAAAATCCAGTACTAAGAAGTATTATTCAATTAACGTTTTCGATATATGCTTTTATCATGCAAAAATCGGTTATGGGTCGGTTTTAAGAGGTCTTGGGTTCGATTTCCTCACCAGTCTAGGTGGTACTGAAAGTCCTTTGAATAGCCATAGTATCATGTTAATCAGCCCCGGATCTAGAGGGGCAAACCGGGGCCCACGCCCCGGGCGGCGAATTCAGAGGGCGATAAATTCAAATTTGCCAGTCGAATACCCAATTCATTATTGACGCAACTTTGACTAGTAAGACGTCCAGTCTATGAAACACATAAATTATTTTCCGCGGCGCCCGAAATGATGATGATGATTGATGACAAAGATAAAAATATAGGTAGGGACGGCATTATCCAGATTTTCCCTCGCCTCGAAAAAATTCAAGATCCGGGGCTGTGATAATATCTAAAATTCAAATTTTACGTGTGCCACTACAGAGCAAAATTTATTAACTGGTTAAACATATAAACTGAGAAGTCTTGGTAAATATCTATTACGTTGTTAATTACAGTGGCAATCGATCGCGCAGCAGTAACTGGAAAGCGTATTCTAGTGGGTTGATAGTATTTATTATGGCTACTTTTAACTCTGTTGTCGCTTTACGTTGTATTCGCTCATTCTCGGATTAAATGGTACAGAAGAGACAGTCTAAGGTCAATGAATTACTATGCACTCGATGTGGCTAAACGTTAATAATTTTAAAATAAAGGTAACGTCACATTCTATAAAACTCAGAACAAGAACAAGTATATAAAACCTATATTAAAAATATATGATATTGCGCACGTCAACATTACTTTGTTTAGTTGTTTTTCCAAATAAATTCGAATCGCTCTTACAAACATAGACCTAACGGTATGTTGGTAAGTCAACAGTCCATGACGAATGATAAAGACAAAATCTGCGGAGTCTTAAAAAAATAATGACTACGACATCTCTATGTATTCCTTCGAGGAAACATATATAAATCTTACTTTAGTTTATTAACCTGAAGCTTTTGTGAGTTTTCACGAAATAGTACATAGCTATGATAAGTCAAAGCGGTTATGTATAGTACGTAAGCTGTTGGATGTCCGATTAAAATAAAATAATAATAATAAGTTTAAACTTTTAACTCCTGTTTTTAAACGTTCTAACCTTTCGAACTAATGCTTTGATTTCGAGACCAACAAAGCATTATTTCTCCTGACTATAATAGGGTACGTTTTATATTGTTATTAATTAATTAATGGGCTTAAAGACCGAAGCCGCGGGCAATGATGGTACTCTTATGAATGTTAAAATCTCGTGGTAATGCCGTGGCATGACCGCCATTGCTACTTCGTATTGCGCGCCAAATTAATTCTATATCTTTTACATTTTAACTACGTAATTTCTAGTTGCGTATTCAAAATGATAGTTATGACTAATTTCTACAGCAGCTGCGTATACAATAGTAATGATAAAATTAGTTTTTCATTTATTTTTTTTAGTCTATGATAGACGAAGAAATTAAAGACTATTAAATCGTATTTGTACTTCACAAGCTTTTGCCCGCGGCTTCGCCCGCGTGTTGGAGTTTTCCGGGATATAAGTCCTGCTATATATTTTCCCGGGATAGAAAGTAACCTCCCCAGGGTCTTAAACTATCTCCATACCAAATTTCATAAAAATCCGATCAGTAGATTTTGAGAAAGTCGATAACATACAAATAGACAGAAAAGCGGACTTTATAAGTATACATAGTACAAGGATAACGCTGTTAGCTGTCTGAATTCAATGTCTTAATAGATTTCGGTGTCTTTTTCCTCGCAAATCTAAACTAACTGGATCGTTCAATTAAAAAAAATAATCTACATGTTTAGGACGAGACAAACATCGCTTAGTACCAGTTAGCGAAATACCTACTTTATTTTTATACATAGCTCATTAATTTATAGTTGCAAAATATTACACAAGATTTGTTTAGTATTATTTGCGAATTATAAGTAATTAATTATTCGACCATGTAGTCAAACTAGCCTACCCAACACCGTAGTCTTTTATGTATATTTAGCGCAATTACTACCTACTTCAAATATAAGGGGAGTTTTTTTTATATTTTCTATTTATTTTATGCACGAAAACGTGCTAATTGCTTATTAAATAAAAACCACACATTTTATACCGTGAACCGATGATATGCGTTGGAAACTGATTGCAATTAAATAATTAACAGACACATTTAAATATAGATAGGTATGAATGAACTGATAAAAATACCATTTGCAACAATCGGAGATATCACCGACTCAAAACACTGGCTGTTGGCGCCAAATGACCTTTGACATAAACGTAACAGGTTATTTCTCTATGGGAGTCTGTTACCGACAATCGACAATACGTTTCGCAAAAATTCAGTCACGGACATGCGCAGTCACGTTTATCTCAATACGATAAAGAGCTATGAAGATCCATTATGCATAAAAGTAAAATAGTATAATGTCATGTAATTGTTTTATGTTGTTACTGTAATAAATTAGTTATGCTGAGCTATTTTTTTCTTTTATTCTAATTGATAAGGTACACTTTTTTATTAACTTATTATTTTCATGCCAACGTTTCATTCGCTTATTAAATTTAAAAAAAGAATTATAAAATTGTCAACCAATAGCACGACAAGGTTCAATAAACGAAAATAACATTTAAAGACGGTCAATAGCCATGTAAAGAACATGTCTTGAATAACTTAATTCGTATGTATCCCTTTGTAGTATTTACTTCACGCATAACCGAATTCCATAGAAAGTACTTACTTAGTACAGAAAGGTCTGCGATCATATCCATTTTCTAAGAAACACTTTAGCGTCGAATGTTTTTGTTTTTACTTTGAATGGTTGTATCAACCTGTCACCCATTTCTTTGACACTATTTTGAAACTTTTGTACGTATTTTTCTAAAGTTAAACACACATAGATACATAATTACACACGTATGGTTCGGATATGACTGACAGTGTCACCGTTTGCACATTTTTTTCCGTGTTTTTATGATAGATTCATAGATTTCATTCACCCGTCGACAACTATGACAATCACTATGTGCTAATATATGTCACGGTACACTTTATAAACTGTTTTAAACGTTGTATCACAATATGCGACGTGTGTGTACCGAATATATCCTTTTTTATAAACGAATATGTACATAAAAACTCTTTTATTCACACACACAACACAAAAACACTAGAAACGTCACTGAACTAACTTGATTTTTTTCTACGGACCTGTTCCCTGACCACGTGACTTGATTGACAATCACCACGTAGTTTGAGTTATACTGGATAGATGGCAGTGCATGTAGCGTGCAAAACGATTTATTGAAGAATGTAATTAAATACGAAAGCATTGGGATTGTTTTTCACGTGTAACAAACCGTGAAAATTTTATTAGCGTAGTGAATATTTTCGATGAAACGAACTTTTTGTTTTATGCTGATTATAATAGGACTGATTACATAAGTTCAATATTTTTCAGTTTCTGCCTAGGTACTTTTTGATTTACTTTTGTTTTAAAGAACGTATAACGCTTATTGGATAACGATTTCCTAACCACTCATTTTATTCTACGTTAAATATTTCCCTCTAATTTACCATAGGACTTTATATTAACAATCAGTGTAAATTCCGCGGACCAAAATTTTACCTTTGATGATCATATGTGATGCACTTGTGGGCTGTAATAAGGTTTACTTATACTTTCCAGTAGGTTTAGCTATAAATAAAGGATCTATTCATATAAGTATGAGGAGGCAAAAATAGCTGAAACAACACACATGCATAATTTATCTACAGTTTTCTTAAATTACGTTGCTTTTACAATATCAGTGTAGTCGCTTTGCTGTACCGGGATTAAAATAATTCTAAATATCATGATTCACATCTAAATGATCATTTATATTTGAAAACAATAAAATGGTCTCTTTAAAAACGGTTTTAAACAATAAGTAATAAAATGCAATGTTTTAGATTTATTGAAATACTTTTCTGGCAGATGTTTATAGATCCGTTTTCAACTAAGGTCACTTCGGCTGATTTCAAAAGTGATTCGATAACTACGGATGGATGACAAGAATAAACTATATAATTAAATTAAGTCAAGTACATACCTATTTACCTAATAATTAAACAATTTTGATTTGATTGGTCCATTTTCGCTGTTGATTCAAATGTACCTTATAGAATCGTTGAAATCAGCTGTTATCATCGGGGCTTTAGATGACAAAATCATCATCAGCCATATAAAGTCCATTGCTAAACATAAGCATCCCCCAAAGATTTCCAGACGGACCTGTCGAAAATGGCCTAGATAAGAACAGTAATATTTAATTAATTGAATCTTCTCCGTAGCATATAAAAACTTTTTGGTTGCTCAAAAATGCCGCCTAAAAACAATAAACAGAATTTGACGGTCAAGGGCATAGACATTTTGTTTTCGTTACCATAGTAACAAGTGGTGACAACAAATAAAATTCGCTCGAATTCATAAAAACGGTGAGTTCACTTAATAAAAAATATTTATTAGTTATACTTAAACCATAAAATTATGCACGTCATTTCGCATAAGAATCACGTTTATTTAGGCCATATTCGAAAAATTAAAGCCTAAAGTTTAACATGCTTTTATGAATTTATATAATTTGGTTAAAGATTATCTACTACAGTAAAGATCAAGGAAGGGTGTCCATAGTGTAACATAACATTAACCTTCTCACAAACTCACCTATTAGTTTGTTCACATAAAAAAGAATACAGTTAGAGTTATAGTAGAGTACAGCAGAGAACTCTTTTTTTCTTTTATACGAGTAATACTAGATGGCAATATTAGCGCAATTTATAACACTTCAATACATTTGCCGCTATGGTAGAGTAGGCGCCAATCTAGGTGCGAGCAAGAGGCCGCGGGCACGATCACTGCACCAAAACAACCATCTATTTTTTTTATGCAATACTAGATATTTTCTGGTCGCGTGGTTCACCCGCTGGATAGCTCTATTTTTTATGATAAACTACTTTCTAATCTCGCGGGTTATCTACTGATCCGTACCGTCCACAGATTATGGTTCATACAACCATAAAGTCAAACAAAAGAAAAATAAATTAAGGAAGGGCAATAAATACTTGTTCTTTATGTAGAGTCATTATTCATTATTTCAGATAAACAAAAGCAGTTGAAATGCCCGAGTTAATAGAACAAATGTACTGCTCACAGCAGATTGTGATCCCGCCGAAGTTCCCGTACATACTCAAGAGATATTGTAAAGGTTAGAACAATTTATCGTATTAGATCAGGCTACTTGAAAGTGTCTCATTGGATGGTAAATGATCACTCGCACAATTTTTGGGAACGGGAGAACGGAAAATCTAAGTTAGTCATTGAATTTATAGGTCATTGGAATTTTGAAGAAATTGTGGATAAGATTGCATAATTCAAGGAAAGACTTGAGCCGACATAGTGTTTGTCTTCTAGCCATTATGCTTACTGCGCCATTCGTGGCAGCCGATGTAAAAATAGTTTGAAGGCAAAAGTAGAACATATCGCAGCGATACAAATCCAAAGTAAATTGGCAAACATTTGTCATATTTAATAGTAAAATAAAATATATATTTAGATAACGAATCCAAAATCTGTTATAGCGGATTTTAATAAATGGTCCTTATCTTAATCTTCTATCTCATCATCAGGATAAACCAATGAAAATATGTGATTTGTAAGCATGTTAAAAATCTACATCCTTATTAGTCTACTTTCGCGATTAAGAACAACCTACTGGACAAAGGATACATTTTTCAGCGGCGATAAAAACCCAACCATACGACCTTCTGCGCTGGTCGTATGAGTACTTCAAAGCACTGGCCCAACACCGTCCCCCACCCGTGAAACTGAGGCTGGAGTACCCTGTGTATAGCACGGAGGGAGGACTCACTAGGGGATGCCTTAAAGTCCTCGCTAATCAGGTACCATAGAATATCAGGTACTGTTCATAAGACTTAATAATTTGCTGTTATGTCTTTGGTTTAGTTATCATCAGAAGATCTTTTCATTAACATCATCAGTAGACTGTGAAAAGGGTTTTGAGTTACATTCAAAGCCATCAGGTTTGTCAAAAACTTATGCGAGTTTTTCATACTAGAAACACGAATTTTGCTTGAATTAAGATTTAAGCCGTACATGGCACCATTTTTGTGTAGGATACAAGATGATATGATGTAAATATTTCCAAAAGACTGTGGTGCACTAACATGAATTACTTATTATTTTTTCTATCTCTCTGAAAATATATTTATATGTGTTGTAACGTACCTTAGTTATCAAGCATGGACGAGGTGCCTTTGCCAGTTTTGAAGACCGCGTGGCACGGCTTCTGCCTGGACTCGCAGGAGCTGAAGCGGATCCTGTGCCTCTGCGAGGTGTATCTCAGGAAGGACACCGTGCCTTTTCTGCATTTTATCGCCGTCGCTGGAGGGTTGCTGACTAAGGTAGATATGTCTTCTTTCCAAAAAATCTATAGTCTATTGCTATATATATTTAAAGTATAGCTACGAATCCAGATTGTTCCTATTAACTAACTGAAGAAAAAAAATATTTTTATGTCCTCTTACTCGTAGAGACGCACTTTTTCTTTCTAATGGACTTCTATCTTTAGCGGTCATATCTAAAGATAGACGGAATTCCCACTATTACTTATTTGAGTAAAAGTTTTTGTCTACGCATATGTTAAGGATATGAAATCCACTTTTAATTATTCTTGTATCTATCTCAGTCTAGACTCTACATAAAGAATACATTTGATGTTAAATTTATATCTTAATTTTCAAGATTATGTGTAAACATATAATATTGCAGAGTCTCACTCACACAATGATCCTGCTCTGCGAGTCCCTGACCAAGGAACCAGATGGCGGGTCTGCAGCTATACCGGTGCAAGACTTCCTGACAATGTACAAGTTTCTAGCACCCATCGATGCTTCCAAAGACACAAAATATTTTAATGGGTATAAGGAAGGTATGACGTAGTTTACACTTGATCAAGTGGTATAGGAAGAAGTCTAACTTATGCTTCTATTATGTCTAATTCTGATTTATTTTTGATGGTAGACGGGGATTACATCCGGAATATCGTTGTATTTCATTTTCACGCCGGTTTGACAAGTCAATCACTGACGCATAATATGTACTTATTATATTTAATTTCAAAATATTGCTTGGTGCTGTTACACTTTTCCTCGTCATAGACTTGCATAGATGTGAAGATTATATTATTTAATCTAATAACATAGAACGTAAAAAACCTGGTAATTGGCAAACAAATTATCTTGTTAGGTCAATTCACCAAATTCCAATTTAGTTACACTATACGGGTGATGATTTCATTTCGAGGCTTATGTTCTCAAACGTTTTGCACGAGATTTTTTTAGGTCAGTAGTAAGTTATTCTGTTTCGGACTATCCAGGTGAGACGCCTCCAGCAGAATCATTGTCCGGGGAAGAAGAAATCACGGCTTCGTGGAGTGGAGTTCCTGAAGAAGTGAGTAGAAAGTAATTTTCAAACCAATAAGGAGATATTTCAATGGAAAGAGTTTTGAAAATTTGCTTATAAAATTAACCTTATTTCTTCTTCTTTGCCATAAAACTCGAAACTGGCCAAACAGAAATCGGAAGAGAATCCAAGACAGTATCTTGTTATTTAGGGTTATATTCTCTTTGTAATCGGAGTTCTTCTCGTTCTATTTTCAAATTCCCTATTATTACACACTAGTATCCCTATTCTAGGTAATATCAGACGACTTCTGGGAGGACACCCAAGACCTTCAGAGGTTGACGCTGATAAACGATAACGTGGCGCGCTCAGCGAGGCTAAGCGTCAAGTTAAACATGCCCATAGTTGGGAAGATCGAGAGATCTCCATCGATAGAGCGCGCGGGACAGATTGAGAGGGAGAATTATTTGAGAGAGAGAAAAGGTTATGATGTTATTTTTGTAGTTAGTTAAACTAAAGAACCAAAAGGGTCGGTTATGATAAAATTTCTACATATGACAGATATAATTTCTGTAGATACAGGAAAGCCAACGGCCATAAAGGGCAAGCTCGTCTTTTAAAACGATGAAAGTGCCATTCAAAGTAAACTTCAAACGATGCCAAAACACTCGCCATAGTAGCGCACGTACGCGTGTCACGTTCCGGCATCACCTGTGTATATCTAACAGTCCGTCATAATTGTGACTGTCGAGGGGACATTTCCCGTCAGTGGACATTCTATTGGACCCCATTCTATTTTCTATCAGATGCAGTGGGGTAAATTTCTCGCGCCCGTAAAGAAAATTAATATCAATTTATGATCTTCTTATTTAGTGACTAAGGTGTACACTTGATTGCTTTCTTTCAGGTAGAGTAGTGCCCAACGAAGAGGTTGAAGTTAGTTTCTATATTTTATGATTTTTTTCTTAACAACAGTCTATTATTATATAATGATGATAGTGTCAATAATTTACAATATTCTTTTTTACTACAGAAAAAACTTCGCGAAATGAGCGCTGCGAAATTCCAGTCTCAAGAAGTGCCTAAAGAAGGTGAGTTAACGATGACATCATAAAATATACTGAAGTGTCTTTTAACATAATATGTAGTGACAACTGACATTCTCATCAAACCCAACACTTATAACCTACGTGGTTCTGAAGGGAATACCTACACATTTAAATTAGTCGACTATAAACACGAAGCCAGGAACCTATCGGTTTTACAGCCTTAATCATTAAAGAAATGAGTCATCTAATGAATGCCTTTAAAACGTTAATAGATGTTCAGAAATTCAAAGAACCCGAGAAGAAAGAATTGGAAATATGCGTATTCAATGAAGAGGGAGAGGAAATACCTTACGAGATATATGGTTATGTATTTATTTACTAAAAAGTAGTAGTATTGCATACATAGAGTTTGTGGGTACGAATAATATACTTGACACATGAAGGGTTATTAATGATTAGTAATTAAAAGATGTTATTCTGTAAACTACTGACCGCAAAATGTTATTGTGAATAGCTGAAAATATAATATTGATAATGTTTTACAAGATAAGGTCTCTACTCTTCAGCAGTAGCCACACTCCATTAAAACCTATATAAGTTCAAAATCTAATTGAGGTGTAAAACTCTGCTATAAGATGGACGGTGATTAATGATAATAATAAATAATCTTAATGTAGCTTAGCTTGTTCGTTCAAAAAGTTGGGCATAAGTTCAAAGAATTTATAATTTATTTATTCCTACTTATATCTTTACCAACACTGTTAAAGTCATGGGAATGGTTATTATTATAATCTAGGAGAAATTGATCTGGAAGTGTCTGAGGAAGGTGAAGAGGAATCTCCGGAAGAGGCTGCACCTGCAGGAACGGAAGAGAAAGAGGAAGAAGTAAAAGAGGAAGAATTTGTTGAAAATGAGAAAGACAAGATTACGCTGTACGTCGCTGAAGTAAATGTTTTCTGACGTTCTTTGTATTTTAGATTTCTGCCTTCTCTTTCTAAGTCCGAAGATCGTTACTAGCTCTGTTTATAATCTAAGAGTTATCCTTTAAGGATCTTGCAAATTGACGGTCCGCATATTATAGCATATTATATAGTACTAGCTTTTGCCCGCGGCTCCGCTCGCGTTATAAAGTTTTTCAGGCTAAAGTTTTCCGTTATAAAAGTAGTAGTTTCCCGGGAGCCTATGTTCTTCCCAGGGTCTAACACTGTCTCCATACCAAATTTCATCTTAATACGTTGGGTAGTTTTTGAGTTTAACACGTTCAGGCAGACAGATGCAGCGCGGGGCTTTGTTTTATAATATATTTTTAGAACTTTTTAAGAGGAACAATCCCGTCATACATCATTGTTGCATAACTTTAACCGTTTACGCAGCGCACGCAACGGAAGCTCTCAAAACTAATAAATTGTCCCCGTGTTTGCAAAATGTTTCATTACTGCTCCGCTCCTATTGGTCATAGCGTGATGATATATAACTTAGAGCACTCCAAAAACAAAGGGCTATTCAACACAAAAAGATTTTTTCAGTTCGAACCGGTAGTTCCTGAGATTGGCCATTACTGCTCCGCTCCTATTGGGTATAGCGTGATGATATATAACCTATAGCACTCCACGAACAAAGGGCTATCCAACGCAAAAAGAATTTCTCAGTTAGGACCGGTAGTTCCTGAGATTAGCGCGTTCAAACAAACAAACAAACTCTTCAGCTTTATATAATAGTATAGATAATAGTATACATAAACGATCATTTTTTTCGGTAAGGGTATCTAACCACGTTATTTCAATTTACTGCAGAATCATCTCTTCCCTGCACCTCGATGCTAATAAATTATCCTTTCTTCCTATTTCCTTGTCATTTTCTGTCATTAGTGTTATCAAGCGCGAGCAGACCGTTTGGAAGATTTAGAACAGACCTTCGACGAGATTGCGGCTATTGTGAATCGATTTAAGTCCGCTAATTATGATCTTGGTTAGTGCACAATTTAAGTAATTGTTAACAAGAGTATTTGTAGTTTGAGTTTTCGTGCTGTTTGTTGACGTTTCAATTCAAAACTATGAAATTAGTTATTTGCGATCAGCTGCTAACTTTTATGCGAAGATTATATAATTGTGTTATTTTGACAGGTTCTTAAAAGAAAATATTAAGTATGAAAGTCATTATACCAATTATAGTTAAAGTTAGAACAGTAGTATTTAGGTCCTCACCTGACGTTTGAATATCATCTCCTAAAGTCTTGATTCTTGTTCCAGGCATGGTGGCCGGCCGTCAGATGTCAACAACCAGCGGCGAGTTCATTGTTCAGCATATAGAAAAGGAGATCATGGCGTACATAGACGAGCAGATTGCCATCCTGCCGGACCCTGACTTGAAGAAGAAAAAGGCGCGTCGTTCACGAGATATTCTTTTTACTTGGTTTTCCGGACGCCCTATGTCTCTTACCATCGAGTAACGTGGAAGTTACTTTGCTGGAGCCATTTAAAAGAAGTGGGATAATAGACTAAAGGCTCGTTTAGACATAGATGAGTTGTTATTCTTTTTCATGATGTAATACAATTCTTGTTATTTACACTGGCATATAAATCCTATCTATTTACACCCTCATGTCTCATAGTTGGTACTGTTTATAATAGGCGAAGCCCGAAGAAGTGGCGATGATACGCGAAATCCTGGAAAACTTCTTGGATGAGAACATGGACGTCATAGTTCCAGAAATTGAAGAGGTGGAGGAAGAAGAACAGCCGATACCTGAGGTTTGTGTTCTTGTAAGACCTGGGCTGAAGTTAACCCTGTCTATAAGGGTCAATTAGCTGGTGGTAAGGTACTATATATTAAACTTTGTACTATTACCGTCCTCCTGATAAAAGAACTTGCTATATTTGTTCGTTTTAACGATTAACATTACAGAATCAGCTAATATTAATTTAGAAGCGTATAATATTCGCACGCGTCGTGGGACACTATCTTATTGGTCGATGGTAATCGATATATTTATATTTAATTACACTACTGCCTCAGAAATAGGTTATACATACCATATCATCAGTAATCAATAATTTCCAGATAACAGTAGTGTACGCAGTGCCTGGTATAGGAGGTCCTGTGGACGAGGACGTTTTGAAGGAGTTCACCGACTACGCCCTGGACGTGTGCAAGGTCCAGGCTGACGTTTTCATGCCGAGGAATATCAGGCATTTCCTATGCCCGCCGATGGAGAAGTAAGTCATGACTGCTTAGTCCCCATGAAGAGTGAGAGTGGGTGGTAGGAAATCCTACTTTTATCGTCTCTTTTGATGTTGTTTCGATGCCAGATTCTGATTTTTAAAACGGCCACATTCAATCAACGATCTCAATAGCTTTTTGAAACCATCACGAAAATGGACCAATCAGAGCAAAGGTAATTGACATGCTTACAAATAAATCATATCGATTGGTTTATTCTTCCGATCGGATGGCCATATATTGTGATTGTTTATTGAAAAGGGTTGTTGATGTGAAATAGTTGTTGGTTATATGAGTTTTGATATTTTATAAAGTGATATAAAAATCAACTGAATTAAAAAACACTTCTACATATTCAAATTAAAAATAATGATATACTTTCATGCAGATACATCGAGAACGAATACGAAGATGACCTGAAGAAAGAAGAGATTCCCACCGGTGGCGTTATTACTGATTAAATTATACTTCCAACAAATCACTTCCTTTTGCGTAGTACTTCTTTACCCGTGTTCAATTCATGTGGTTATTTATAATCTAAGGTTCTTATATCGCCTCGTTTTATGCGCAGGCGCTTACTGCTTTACTTTCATCTTTCAATTTAAATTTCTTAGAGTGTAACACATCCTTGGACGCTTTAGTCGAGGTGTTATCAGATCTATTGACGAGAAACTACCGTCCAAGAATACCTATCAGTGTATACGGATGTCTGTAAAATATATTTGGGATTTTATCGTTAATGCACAATGTTTTTAATCCTATGCACTATGAAATAAAGATTATTCGAGAAATCATTGCATTTTATTAAGGACCTTTATGGTACACGATAGAGGTGAACTGAGTTTGTTGAACAACCACTTATCTGCCACTACATTTATTAAAAGATTTATGGAAGCTATCCCATGGATCTATCAGGATTAGAGGCAGGATATTTAAGGACCAGCACTTCCAGGTTCCAATGAAACATCCTAAACTTTACATTGGTTTTTTATTTTAATATATGGAATAATAAATAAACCCCCCCCAATGTATACCGTCCTATCACCGAGACACGTTGGCGGCCTGCGGACTATCGCATTCTCGCAGCTGCGTCTGGATCATAGACGATAGAGTAACAGATTAGTTTTTGTACGTAACAAAGTGTCTATTACATATTATATTTTATATTTTGCTGTTTGAACATATTATTTATTTGTTATTTTCGTCGTGCGATTATGTTTACAAATCTGTTTGTTTAAAAATGGAACAGTGAACCAAACGCAGCTGAGACAAAATGGCGACGATCAACCATTGAGCATTTATTTCAACCGGCACTAATAACATCCCATCATTGTACCACGGTTTGACACCGTCATCACACCCGATGGCATTCTAAGCAACCAAAATTTTTCATTTAAAGCATCTTTGATGCGGTCCCCGAACGATACACGCCATAATTGTGATCTGTCATATTTTTTTTGGCGCCAAATTTCATATTCCTAATAATTTGGTAGCAACATTTTGTAAATTTTACTATTCAAATGCATTTTTAATTTTACTGAAGATATTTCATTTTATACTACAACAAAATTACATTAATTTATTTCTAGTTTAAGATTATTTACTAAAACTTTTTGCATAACAAGATGGCGGCTTACTTTATAAAAAAATCTTTCGGAAACCGCATCATCTATACACCACTCCAAAACGTTTCTACATTACAGTACAGCGAAATAATTAAATATACACTTTGTATGTATTTGGATTTTACTTTGGGTAACTAAATTCTATATACACAGTAATAAATATCCATTTCGCACAAACATTATTTACGTTTGTTTTTTCTCGAAAACATAATCCTTAACATTAAAAAAAAGCATCAACGCAAAAATCTTTACAAGCCCGCTAAATTAATAACACTTCAATGAAGAAAGGTTTTTTTTTCAAAATTTACATATAATATAGGTACTTACAGGCGAAAACAAATCTCTGTCAAGTGACATTGACATACAAAGTGACACATGTCGGACACAGACAGCGACAGATATCAGGACTTCACTCGCAAACCATCTCCGTTTAGGAATCGACAAGGATTTTTACACTATTTAAAAACTTAAATTATCTAACACTGGAAGAAAATGGAATACATTTTTTAAAGATGGCCACATCAAATACATTTGGTACCTTAAGTTCTTTTATCTTCGAGCAAGACACGCCGTTGGAATAACAATATTTTTCAAAAATGCACCTCAGAATTAATAATTTTACACGTCAAAATTATGAGGTCAGATAATTAGGCAGTTACAATAGTTTTCTACGCTATAAAAGCAATAAGAAAACCATTTAACGTTTTCATACCTGTTGTAGGCATAAACGGTGATGAAAACCCAAATCAGCGGGAGGCAAATCCTTATAAAGTTAACAAAAAGCATTTGAGTTAACAGGCCTCACGAAGTTGCTAAGAAGAGTACTGGGTAAGCGAAATATGAATGAAATAGAAAAAAGAGTTCACCATTAAGCATAAGATGTTGGAAGTGAAGGATCTTAAGATTGCAAGCATCAGTGACAACAATTAAAAGCAATTGCTAAATGAGAAAAACCAAACTAACTTTGACAGTATCTTAACGTTCAAGAATTATCTTCGGTAAACATATTTATAGACCGACTCGTATGACCTGTAATAGCGTGAAGTTATTAAGGAAGCTGGTCCAGAGATCAATCCCGAGGATAAATAACATAGGCATTGTCCAACGTGTAAATACACTTAGGAATTAAAACGTCATATGAACGGCCATGTTTAAAACATCCATTCCAAAGAGCAAATATATTACAATTGCTGCAATAATTCAATAAATGTGAGAGCGAAAGCGTACCGCGTTAGTTCTTACACATTAAGAAAAAATACTAACACTTAAAACACGTTCGTATAAACTTAGGCATTACTTAACAAGTATAGCTTATATTTACTTTGTGGCTGACAGCGAACATGTCACGATTCGCAAAGAAAAAAGATAAAATTGAGAACATCAGTTTAAAATAACGCATCTGTAACTAAAAACGGAAGTATAATGGCAGTGATATATTATGTAGTTAGTAAAATCGATATTGATGGAGAAATCTAGTCGACTGAAAACCAGACTAAGAAATGCGAAGCACTAAATTCTCTGATAGGTGGTAAAATGCGGAATCTTAAAGTTATAGGAGGAGCATACCAAACAATGGAATTAGAAGTTTTATATTTCTAGTAATTATTAGTAATATAAATAGTCGACCACTATTTTTATAAATCTACAAAGACTGATGTGGAAGACTAAGTCCAATTCGACAAGGACTAAGGGAATATAAATAAAATATTGAACTATAAATATCCAAACGCATTAAGAATATCGTAAACATGTTCGCGTCAGTCACAATGGGACATAAGGTAGAAGACTTTATATTTGGTAGACAGCATTCATAATCCAATCTTAATACATGTGAAAACCTTTTAGACCTACGAAGGTGACGATCGCAGCAGTTTGAATTGATTACGATGGTAGCAAAAATCTAAAGTGACAACCCTCAAATCAGTAAGCAAAAAATATATAATACCTACGTTAAACGCATTGATATTCTTTTGGAAGTCAAACAGCCTATTTAATCAACTTGTTTTTTGCTAATTGATGCTTGCTGTCATTTATCATGCCAGATAGATTAAGTAAATCAATATTAGCAACCATAATGCTAGAGCGACATAGAAAATGATCCAATTGAATTGTCACATGGTGTTGACATTTGTCATTAACATAGGCATTACTACATTACATTATTACTGCAAACATGACATAGGTCTATATTTTTTTCCAAGTTCACTACACCCGTTTTCAGTAAGCGATCCCAATCTCAATCTTCAATCCGATTCCTAAAATGAACCAATCAAAATAACTCATTTGTAAGCATGTCACAAAGACCTTTGTTCTGATTGGTCCATTTTTGAGATAGATCGAAAGAAGCGATTGGGATCGTTTATTGCAAATGGCGGTTAATCGTCACCTAATCAGTCTAATGAAAACTACGTAACCTGACATCGTCAGGTATAAACTCGAACTCTCGGCTTGTCCCTACGTGAACAGAATAGGGGCGGATCCAGGGAGGTCCGTGGTCATGAAGTATGGAAGTCACGACCCACTTGAATGGAGACAGCAACACTTCAACAATTAAAAATGTAATTAAGTTAACCTTCCATACATCACAAGTATTGTAGGTAAAGGATATCATTTTGGCAAAACCAATTAACTTGCTAATAGTTTTGTCCCCTAGACTGCCATAAAAGAAGTGGTCAGAAACACTATATGCCATAAAAAGTAGCTGTTATGCTTGTTATGACGTGCCTCAAATATTACCATAGTTTAATATAAGTTACATAATAGATATATCCTGCAGTTGGACGCTGCAAACTTAACTAGTTGGTATTAAGTCATAAACTATTATATAAAGTTGTCACTTTAACTATTAAAGGATTCATTTGCAAGAGATTATGATTTACATTTGTTTCATTACCGTGGAAATATATTTTAGTAAATTTATAACTTTGCTAAATACTATTTGTTCAATAAAAATGACCCTACAAATTGCCCACTGGATCCGCCATTCGAAAAATAAGAGGCCAGCAAACTATGGGACCTAGCACAAAAATCCTACCTAGAACAGAAAAAAAAAACAAATAAATACCTACATTAATTATTAACTAAGGAAGCGTCATGTTGTTGGAACGATATATTTTTTTATCGATTAGAAAACCTTTTTAAAACTAAGCGATGTGTAGTGGCCATGTTTTTATAAAGTTTATTTTTTTATTTTTTAATCCGCTCACAAAATATCTTAACATTTAACTTAGCGAGATCATAACTTACATATTTTGGGCCTACATTTTTTTTTACAAAATCCCACAACTCACGGATAATTAATTATAATTAGAAAACTAGCCATTAAGTTACGTGATTTATTTCAGTCTAAATAATGTTAACTTTTTTATATAAATTTCAATTAAATCTACTTTACAAAAAGAAAATTGTTAATTCCTTCAAAATAATGTTTTATGAAAAAAAAACGTGGCCACTTCACGGTAAATTTTTTTTAACATGGACATTTTAGAAAATCCGTGTATAAAATAACACAGACTAGGAAAGAATATTTTTTTGAATAAAAGGGTTTTCAATTTCAAACAATAAAAAAAGATTTGACACATCAATAACCTAGTTTCAAGGTAAAAAAAATACTTACAAAATTTTGGAAAATAGAAGGGTCTATAAAAAAGCTTTCGATTCCTTTTCAACGAATTTACAAAATAAAAAAATGCTAAAAATTTGCATTTGGTGTTTTTTAGCGCCTAAAATATACTTTTTTTCACATATCCACAAACCATTTTCACTACACCCCTTAGCCCCCACTTTCCAACTGCACTGACACAAAAAAAATGCTGCATCGTCTTTTGTGAATCTGTTTGATACAATTTATTTTTTTGCTTAAGTATATTCACAGTTTTGATATTAAAATTACGGTGTAAAACAGTTACTTCCGGACTACTGTGGGTAGTTGGTAATAATAAATTGCTAGGACAATTTTTATACTTTACAATAGTTTTTTAAGGACACTGTTGGTGACAGCGGAGAAGATGGCACACAAATTTGTTACGTAGAAACCCGTAAAATTTGCAATACTTACATCACAAAAAGACGACGCAACATCGATAAATAATCAAATTTGTCAACAATTCAAAAACTGAAAATAAGTAGTTCACAACAGTAAATTTGACTAGTTTGCATACCATTTCTGTCAAATTTGAGCTCGCTGAGAGAAAACATCTAATTCGCTTTATGGACGAAACGAATAAATAAATCACATACAACTTTTTTTTTTGAAAAAACACTAAGCGCCGTGTTTTACTAAGTAATGTAGGCATAACCTCCAATAGACGCCGCATATCTATGCAATAAGTGTGGACCAATCACGATCGGCGCTTATACTGAAATAGCCAATCAGATAGCTTTGGTCCGCGCTACTCACGTTTCCAAATTTAAAAATCTGATAATGCGCCATCTATTGGGTGTAGTTCACAACACGGTCATTGCTCCTGCTTGGACTATCAATTGAGCTGTTGGTACAAAAATCATGGAATAACTTACTATAACATTAACAGAAACTATCTTATATTACACTAGCGCTTGGATAGGCACGGGGCGATTGCACCGTCCTTAGCAAAGCTAGAACAACTGCCCCAAAGCTAAAATT
Organism: Manduca sexta; assembly: GCF_014839805.1. Lineage (NCBI taxonomy): Eukaryota > Metazoa > Arthropoda > Insecta > Lepidoptera > Sphingidae > Manduca > Manduca sexta. The sequence goes on along the minus strand of NW_023595341.1, from coordinate 84,688 downwards.
CGAAGAAGAAAATATATTTTTCCGACGTGGTTTTATTGCAACAGATGTGCGGGACGATGAATGGGAATTGATTTAACACATGTTCGTTAGGCATTGACGATGTTACGAGTTTGTTTTGTACGAATTACGATATCTTTGTAGTGACATTCTATTAATATCTAATATATAAACAA